>NC_056730.1:998853434-998955680 GCF_019279795.1 Protopterus annectens | reverse complement strand
TATTGGCCGCTTTGTGTATTTTCACCAGCCTGACAGACATGCAGCAGTATTGGCCGCTTTATGTGTACCAACGCTACCTTCGGCAGTTGTGCTGCTATATGCTCACGGGAGGATGTAAGTGTTACAGGTGTCAAGTGACATACTGTCAGTGACACCTGTCCGCTGTGTAGGTGTTATGTCTCCACCATCAGGTTATGGTAACATAGCGTACTGTTTGCATATGTCATGGTTGGATGGCGTGTGACACACCTGTGAGCCGTCCCTGGCAAACATCCATCTACACAGGTGCATCACCACTTTATGTACACACATCCATCCATACCTGCTGTACATCCTACCATACTGTCAGTATGTCACCATATACAGGTGTCAATTATGGGGCTGCATTGCAGATGCATGTTGTAGTTAGGCACAGATGAGTAACTTACATCAGCTACTGTACATGCATGGTAGCTGCATGCACACTACAGATTGTACATGTGTGTTGGTCCTACATGCCTGTCATGTAGCCATGTTTGTATGTATTGCAATCGGTGGACATGTGTGTTGACATACATAACACATGGACTGTTGTATGATATGATGGGTGTCATGGGTAACTAGTACAGAGGGAATGTGTCCTCGGTCAACATTGCTACCTCATGTACTGTTAGCATTGAACAGCCATGGACCCACCTTCCATTTGTGTGCATATGATTGCTGTAGCCACTTGTCTGCACAGTGGGCAGCAAAAGCTATGCTATGTACATATGTGGTGTGTGTTTGGTCCATGCACATAACCACTGCAATTACATGTATGACATAGCCAAACATTTGTGTTCGTTGGTGTACAGCGACAGTCATCTGTCACAGCTGTGTAAGACCCTGGACCCCTGGTATGTGTAGAGTCGACATGGTTATGTACAGTGGTATCATTGCAATGCATAACACATGATGGAACCCTGTCGGTACATGTGTAGTCTGCACAGTTGCTGTAGACCTATGTACAGTCCACTGGTCATGAGTCACACGGTGTTGTGTTAATGTATGGCTGTGTATTGCTGGTCCAATGACATGGTGATGTGTGATGGCTACATTGTAGATTGTGGTGTGTATCTCTGTGATCTACAGCTGAGACAACTATGATAGCTCCTGAGTGTGTACTGGTCAATACATGTGAGTGGCCTTCATGTACATGGGGACAGTAATACCATACTGTGCCCTTCTGTGATTAGAATCCGTGTGCATGCAAGATGGCCCTTTGCAACTGCTAAGTATGTGAGCATGCCCAGTACACCGCTGTGTAGCTGGACACACAGTAAATTCCAAACTGTGCCCTTCCATGATTAGAATCCGTGTGCATGCAAGACGGCCCTTTGCAACTGCTAAGTGTGTGTGCATGCCCAGTACGCCGTTGTGTAGCTGGACACACAGTACATTCCAAACTGCGCCCTTCTGTGATTAGAATCCATGTGCATGCAAGACAGCCCTTTGCAACTGCTAAGTGTGTGGGCATGCCCAGTACGCCGTTGTGTAGCTGGACACACAGTACATTCCAAACTGCGCCCTTCCGTGATTAGAATCCGTGTGCATGCAAGACGGCCCTTTGCAACTGCTAAGTGTGTGAGCATACCCAGTATGCCATTGTGTAGATGGACACACAGTACATTCCAAACAGACGTATGATACTAAGCGTGTGGCCATGGCCATTGACATCCTGTATAGTGCTGGTGGTCATCCAGGCAATTGATGTCCATTTCCAATGCCACGATGTATGCCTACATTGAACACACTGGTTGCTGACTTGAAGGGTGTACTGTCTGTGGCGCGTCCCGTATCTATGTAGTGTTGTTGTAGTGTTCCGTAGATATTTGGTTGCCCCGATCACACCACTGCCATGTGTTTGTCTATGTCCACCTTGGGACAGTAATATGCTTTCAGACTGCTCACTCTCTATACATTCCCTATCGACGTCCTTGCCTTTGCAGATGATGTCACCCACCTAGAAGTTTGCCTCAGGGAGTGCTGTGCTCAGTAATCTCGGTAGCGCATTCTGTAAATGCGTAATGCTGTAGTGTGGTAAGGTAGTTAGGTGTATGTTCGACTCCCAGCCCTGCCAAGTGTGTGTGTGTGTGTGTGTGTGTGTGTGTGTGTTTGCATGCATGCTCCCATCCGCCTAGGGACGCAGTCATGCTTTTAGATGCCACACACCACAGCAGTCTGCTACCGATGTCTTTGCGGATGATGACACGCACCTAGATGACTGCCTCTGGGACTGCTGTGCTTAGTAATCTCGGTAGCGCATTCTGTAAATGCGTCATGCTGTTGTGTGTTGGGGTAGTTAGGTGTATGTTCGACTTCCAGACCTGCCAAGTGTGTGTGTGTGTTTCCAGCTGCATGACAACAGTACATTGCTTTTACAGTATTCACTCTCCATAACATCCGTGCAGCATCTTTGCCTTTGATGCTGCTGTCTGCAGGCTAGACGTGTGCCTGTGTGAATCATGTGATCCACCGATCACGGTAGCGCGTTTTGTAACTGCGTGATGCTGTCGTGTGGTACAGTGCTTACGTTTATGTTCTGCTCCCAACCCTGCCACTTGTGCGTGTGCGTGTGCGTGTGTGTGTGTGTGTGTGTTTGTATGTATCTATCTACATATATATATATATATATATATATATATATATATATATATATATATATATATCTATATATATATATATATATATATATATATATATATATATATATGTATATATATGTATATATATATATATATATATATATATATATATATATATAAATATATCTATATATATCTATCTATAGATATATATATATATATATATATATATATATGTATGTATATGGCTATATATATATATATATATATATATATATATATATATATATATATATATATATATATAGATTGTATATTGATATGTATGTTGGGATTATCACTCTTGACTCTGCTGCATTGTCCGTACATGAGCACCATGGATGTATGTACATCTGCTATGGCTCTGTGATAGTGCACATACTGTCTGTTGTAGTGATCGGATCGAGGGTTATACATGTGCAGAGACTGATTATTGTGTTGCTGGGTATTACACGGGCATTGGAAACAATGTTAGTGCAGCACCTTTGACTGGTCGTATGCAGATCTCGGCAACAGTCAGCAGTGGTTATTACATTGGAGTGTGAGTATGCCTCATATCCATCTGTAGTAACTGTCAATTCTATGCACCTCAGGTTAACATTACAGAAGCACGTTTATCCACAGGTTGTGGTACAGATCCCAGGGCTGTATGTGTAGACATTGACAGGTGCAGGACTGAGTTGTGTTGGATGCATGGAGGGGTGTCCATGGCCAGTAATGGGTATCTCTACAGTCTGGCAGGTAAGGTCTGTGACTGTCCCACAACCTCCTGTATATGGCTGGCACATGCTGTACCTGTGTATATGCAGACACACACACTTACCGCAAACAGCTACGGCTATCACATACACACACCCATTGCACCACCATTGGGCCATGCAATAACCGTTGTCCCTCACACACACACACGTACGTGTACATTGGATGGCTCTATGACAGCTCTGGACATGTTAACACCACACCCTGTGCATATGATGTCACCTGTGCCACCACCTGTGATGTGTAACATTGATGCAGGATCTGACTAACCTGGTGCTGCTGCACACGGTGGCTTTATTCCACTGTATTGATGCTAGCATGCTGTTAACACACAGTGTGTTACTTCCAGGTGTACTTCAGCAGGCATGATGCATTGCAACTATGACCATCACTGTAGCATAGTTTACAGCACTGTTACTTCTGATGAGGTAGTCTCCATCCATGTGCCATTTCACTGATGTGTGTAGTATTGGCAGCATGTGTGTCTGTGTGTGCAGTACGTGTGATGTGTGTAGTACACATGTATACATGCTTACAAATGCATACACGACATTACACGGGCTTCAACATTCGTACACTAGCTTACTCGTTCTTCCACACGCGCACACAGGCTAACACGCGTGCACACATACTTACTCGGGCTTACTGGTGCGCATGGGTGCAGATACACTGTGGGCAGGTTTGCAGGTCACATCGGTGGTATCCATGGCGTACGCCGTCAGTCTCCTGACGTTCCCTAGGATAGCTCATGACACGTCTCTTCCACTGAGTACTGACAGCACACATGTGACACTGCTCTGGTGAGGTTACAGTGTTTTGTACATACACACTCATGTTGTCACCTATCTTCTACTCTAATAGTCCCCTTAACCTACACTACATGGTAGAGGCTTGGCCCATATGGCATGACATGTTGTGATTCACTATCCTCAGCCTCACTTGCCTCACACTGCCTACAAATGCTTTGTTACATCTCTGACAGAGGGCTTCCACACATAAGTACCAGTACGCAGTAGCCATGTTGTCTCCAGCTTGCCATTCATCTGCATGGTGTACTTACATCTAACTAAACCTACATTTAGTATGTATATTATCCATATGTCTTGTTTTGAGGCGCAGCCCGTTCTCGTGGCACTGCGCTACGCTTCCACACCAGGGATCGGGGGAGGACAACTACTGGTTCATTGATATCCAATGGACAAAGCCGCCACTGGCCTTGGACTTGGATATTGGCATGCTTCTTCGACTGTATTCATACTGTATTTGCAGCTGTCATTGCTCCATTTAGCAACGTGCAAAACGTTAGTCGCATAACATCCGGGTACATTTCTGCACATAACACTGCTCGTGCACGGACAGCTTACTGTTTCATGTATCGCATAATTACGTAGGGTTACCACCTGTCACACTTTGCGAGGGACAGTCCCTCTTTGGGCAGTTGTGTCCTGCAAAAATGTGAGTAAATGGCAAATGTCCTGAGATTTTAGGACAAGATTATTTTCTATATTTTATGTCATAGTTGCATAAAACAGTTATTCTGTATCTGAAACACCTAAATGTTATAAGAAACAGAATAAGGAACTAAAATGCTACAAGAATAGACTTTTATTCAGGCAAAACACTGAAGTTCTGTCCTTTGTACTGGCCGTGGGTATGTTTTGCCCTGCAAAATCTGATGTTTGTAGCACACATGTCCCACTTTGGGCATTTGGAAATGTGGCAACCCTATAATTACATCATTTGCATAGCTTACACATACAAATGGGGTATGTTGCAAATCCCAACATTGTCCGTGCAATGTTCGTGTTATGGGCAGTCTTGCACGCCCCTGCAGGTGTTTGCTGAATAGCCTGGCAGTCATCTTTCCTTGCTGTACTCTCACTCAATCCATACACGCCGGAGGCTTCATGTATCATGGCCTAGGCTTTGCTGTATGCTATGTCTATTTGTGGTGTATGCATGGCTGTGGGTATGTCCCGCTGTCATCATTGGTAAAGGTGACACCCTATAGGTACTTCCTGTACACTGCTGTGTCATTTGACATGTCAGCACATACCTGCGGATGAACATCCTACTGCAGTGCTTTTCATATCTTCTGAGTTATCTTGCAGTCAATAATGCTGTTTCCTCAGACATGTATCTGTTTCAGATCATACCTATCACCCTCCTAGTGCAAAACATCTATACAAAGCCTAACATGATGGGGGGACAGATAGGGGCAGATTCTACATATTGCTCTTACACACGTAGATAGTTGACAGTATTATAGGTTTTGCATTAGTATGACCTTTCTCAGGGATTTGGGGTCTTAAACTCATATGTTTATCATTATGTAATGATGTCAGTTCTCAGGTATTTGGCTGACAGGTACAGATTGTGAGAGGAACACACCACACATATGTGGCATGCATCTGCACATTCGTACAGTTGTGAGGTATGTTTCTGATACTGGACATCTATTTCCTTACGTCAATACACACAATACATGGCACCATCACAGGCCAGTTACCATTACATTCCTATTATGGGACACACCCACCCACTGGGTTATATTCCTCACACAGGCCAACAGGTGTTTATCCACACTAATTATTCCATCATGTACCTTATGTGTACACCAGTATTTGCGCTTTCCATCAGTGGCAGAGCTCACGTACGAGTATGGGGGACTGGACACTGTATCGGTGACACTGCATGACACCCTGAGGGACACATGTCTTTTGAGTCTATTAACCTTGCACATTGACTTTCACAGGCCATACATTGTAATTCACATTTGTGGACAAACATGCTTATGACTTGTACATGTTTTGTCATTTGTCCTGACGTCTTTCTTCTCACCTGTCCACCTTGTATCACTAGTTCTGTACATTTCATTAGGACAGGTTACCTTCATACCTCTCACCTGTACACATTATGGGTATACGCCCTGGGGTTTGACCTATGATTCTGTTACATTTGTCATGATAATGTGCCTTTCTGGTAGATTGCTGGCAAGCCATGACGGACTGTGCGGTTAGGTAATCATGACTGACATTTCTATTTCATGATTACTAACTCTCATAACATTCGTATTCCTGACTACGCAATTATTCTATCAATGGTCTGACTTTGTCTGAGGTATATTTAATATAGTCCCTATTTGTCTGTTGTGTACTATGCCTTAGTCCAGCTGTCTTATTCTGACATTCTGGCAGGTTTGGTTACCATCTTGGTCGTACGCGTGTCCTTTCATGATAATTGCCTACATGACACTGATATAGGTCCCTATGTCTTCCCCCAATGGTTTACACAATATCCAGTAGATGGGTTGCACCATTTTGGAGAATGTAGGCATGTGCTATACCCACATAGGTATATTGATCACTCCCATGGGGCATACCTAATGGATCTGTGCCAACCAACACCTTGGCCCAATTCTGCATACCCATGATTCCCATACCTGACACACCTCCAGAGTACCCATTAAACATGTTTAATGTGAGTGATAATAAAGTGTGGGACACTTCTGAGCACTCCCCACTCTGCGGATATCAGCTTGTATGTCATACATTCAATCAACCCATGTGTTATTACCCTTGCACCTGCTACTGTTGCATGTACACCTATATCGTAGTTGCAGGTCTGACTTCTTTTGCATCAATGACGGTTGACACTTCGTACAGGATAAATTTTTGGGGTCCTGCAAAGGACACCTATATTCATGTTTAATGTGTAGAACTTGCAGGCCCTGTCACACTGGTACTTTCCATGCAATGGTTCGGAAACCATCGGTGTATTCTCCTTTCATGCATGTCTGTCTGTCTATCCATATTAGCTATACAGTGACCTATTTATATACATGTGTTATATGTACAGGGACATATGTTTGTTGTGTATATATCTATTCATGTATTGTGTGTGTGTATAGATTTATATATGTACATATATACATATGCCTGTACATTTCTCATCTCGTAATTTGCTGTGGATTATGTCTGTGGATATATGTGTATATATATTTCCATATCGTACCTTTCAACTGTACAGATTTCCGCTGCTTGTACAGCTGTTTGCCTCTTATCTTTGGTCCGTTTTTCATAACTTCACTTTCTCTGTTTGTTAGGCAATATCTGGGGATTGCCCCTATTTGTGGTCCGTTTTTCATAACCTTGTGTCTATCTGGCAAGTTAGTGGCATATCATTAAAGACTGATGTTGGTAAATAATGACAAACATTTCAGGTTACGACTTCATACCCTTCAGAGAATCCATGCTAGTGACACACCTGTTATTCTATCCACTTTCTATGTTTGTTAGGGCAATATCTGGGGATTGTCCCTATTTGTACCAGTTGTTGTCATGTTTTGTCCGGTTTCGTACTTTACGGGTTTAACAGGTATGAGCCATGTACATAGAACGTGGGGAAAACACCATTCATTTTCTATTCTGTGAGTGGATTACACACGCACGGGCGCACTTGCATATCCTTATTGTGGGTTACATGTGTTTCATAGTTAATTGTGCTTCCGTGAACATTCATAATTCTGACCGTAACAGTTACATATCTGTATTCCAGTTTACGGACTACTGCGAAACACACATTCACCTTTACATATTTAAATATGTGTACTGCACGAACGCTTTCATTACACTTTCAGGTTATATGTGCAGTGGTCGTAGGTCAACCGGGACTTCATTCATATTGGCCGGATACCGGGACCACTATTCTATTGGTGTTCTCCCTCATTGGTATGCATACCCATAGTACTTAGCTACAGCAACATACGCCTCACCGTTTCACCTACGACACAGGCATCCATTTTCCTGCTGGGAAAAAGGTGGTACTACATATTACACATTCCCTATTGCCTACTGCTGTGGACTCCGGCTGCATTGTTAATCACTCCGAGGATATGCAGAACACCAAGGCATATAGTCCAGCCACATACAGGTCTTTGATTGTCAGGGCGTTCATGTAATGATCTGGGTTTAGGCTTGTCCACCTGGTGAACGGAACTTCCCTGGCCGAGGTCAAATGTCAGACTAAGCATATGGACAGGAATTATCTCCCTATTTTGAAGTTTTACCTGTGTTTATAGACACAGGTGTTTGGGCACCTGTCAGCAGCTTATTCTGTTGGCATTACATATTATGGGTGTGGTTGTTATAGTCCATACTCCACGATGAGGGGTGTTCCCATTCACATTTGACGATTACCTGTATACCGTCATATGGGGATTATTATTTTTGGACACAAAGTGACTACAGGTATGCAGTTGTACATTACACAAGTGTGAGGGCTGTTACTGTAAATTTGTACAGAACATACCTCTCAACCTCTTAGAGCACCGAACCTGTGCAAAACCTACACGATGGTGGGACAATTAGGGACACATTTTAATGATTGCTCTTACAAGCTTAGAACGTTGATAGAATGCTAGGTTTTGCATTAGCATGACTGTTGTGCAGGTTGTGGAGTCTTATACTCAGGATATTTCTCATTATTTAGTGACGTCAATCCCCAGCTATTTACCACACTGGTGCAGATTGTCGGAGGCACACACCAACACTATGGGGCGAACCTATGGTCATTCTTAGGGTTGCCACCTTTTCGACTGCCCAAAGTGGGACATGTTCTGTAGAGATGTCAGATTTTCCAGGACAAATCATACCTACAGCCATGCATAGTACTGAACTTTTACCTTTTTTGTACATGTAATAGCTTATTCTAGTAACATTTGAATTGCTTATGCTACTTCACATAACATATTGAGGATTCATACATAATAACTGTTTTATGCGACTATTAAAGTAAATTAGGGAATAAACTTTCGGGACATTTGCTATATGTTGATTTATTTCACAGGACACAACTTCCTACAGAGGGAGTGTTACTCACAAAGTGGGACAAGTGGTGACGCTGTTGTGTTCTGGCACAGCAGTAGCTCAGCATTAAAGACTGCAGTCAGAATGTGCTGACAGACAGTTGGGTTTCAGACTTCAGACTCCAGACATTAATGCCAATGTGCAAACTGTTATTCTATCAAATTCTATGTTTCTAAGAGATATGTTTACAGATTGTCCCTGATTTTGGACCTTTGTCTCACTTATATTCACGGCTCTGTTTAGATATCTTGCTCAAACAGGTTGACAGGTATGGTCAGTCATGACTGCACACAGTCAGAGTCCCTCACACTTGATCAGGGTTGACCTGTTTATGTAGTGTCTTCCTCACCCTCATGCCGTTTTCCACTTTGCAAATGTGTGCATTATATTCTCCCTCCTATTCGTGTCTGGACATGTGCATCACGGGAAGGTATTTTATCCTGGGTGGTAGGTTATGCATGCCCACTTAGGGCTGGACAGTGTCATGGACCTCCACCGCACGTTCTGACTTGTGTCCAGATATCTACTGGATTGGACATCATGTCGTCATACCCATTCTACTATTTACACAAGTTGGTCATCCCGTGAGGGATATCCCAAAAATTGGTCAAAACGAAAACATGTTGGATAACGAAGATTTTTGTGGATGCACGAAAACGTGCAGGGGGTTTTACCTGCAGGGGATACATGGTTTGCAATCCTGGCACTGCCTAGGGGGACAATACCTACTACATATGCATAGGGGTCACTGTGTGTAGCTGTTTCTGCAACAAACCAGTGTACCAAGTACGGCTCGATTTGGTGGATGTTCTGGTATGGTGGCAGACTGTGTGTTGTGGAGGGTATGCTGGGTAGGCTATTATGCATCCAGATGTGTTGCGTTTTTTTATGGCCAGTTCCATCAGGACCCATCTATGGGTATGTGACGGTGCCGTATCTATACATTTGTCTCGCATATTTCCATATTCATATGTTGGTGAGATTGTGTTCTACACTATGGCCTGTCTGCTTGTCTTGCAGCTGTTTCTACATGAGGTTGTGTTTCTTTCCACTTCACCCGCTGCCCCCTCATACACCTCCGGTTCACCTTTTCTGCATACAACACATGTATCGCCTTTGAGGAATTTACCATTAAACACACACCCCACACACTCGAATTACTCACACCCCATAGAGCACTACTTTGGTTGTTGACCCATGACACGGCCAGAGTTACACATTGACTACCCTACATGTGTCAGGTACCTTTATGGTTGTGTGGACTACCCTGCCATGTTTGCTTTCCATATACTATACCTCACGCACATAGGTACACGCCCTTACTTCACTTTTATTACTTGGTTGGTGTATCCGGGTACTACCCGTTCGACTGTGTCACATACACATTCGGATTATACAGCTGACTTCCGGATTTTGCCAGCCTGTTCTACTCATTGGTAGGATGGCACCTTTTCCTATGTCCAAGCTATTCCTTACACATGTCTGACCGTTGTGGACATTGCCTCCCCACAGTCAATGGTTGTGTTTCCACCTTTTCAATTGGCCACAGTGTGACATAGGGTTACCACCTATCCCACTTTGCGAGGGCCAGTCCCTCTTTGGGCAGTTGTGTCCTGACATGTAATTGTCAACATGGCAAATGTCCTGAGATTTTAGGACACACATATTTCTTATATTTTATGTGATAGTTGCATTAAACAGTTAATTCTGTATCTGAAATACCTGACTGTTATGAGAAACAGAATTAGCAACTAAAATGCTACAGGAATACGCTTTTCTGTAGGCAAAACAGTTATGTTCAGTCCTTTGTACTGGCCGTGGGTATGTGTCGGCCTGTACAGTCTGATGTCTGTACCAAACATGTCCCACTTTGGCCATTTGTAAGGGTGGCAACTCTACTGTGACAGTTGCGGTGAACACAGCATATTTTACAGGCCGACACATACCCAAGGTCAGTTCGGCAGATAGAACTTACAATTCTTGCCTATATCTAAGCTTATTCTTGTAGCATTTCGGTATCTTATTGTATTATACGTCCAGTGAAATATGTTTACTGCAACTATTGCATGATGTCTATGGAGGAATTATGTCCTATATTCTCTGGACATTTGCCAGTTTTACATGTTTGTGTCAGGACACGTCTGCCCACAGAGGGACTGTCGCTCACAAAGTGGGACAGGTGGTAATCTTGGTCGACGGTACGGATCATACTGTTCCTTTCGGCCTACATGTGTCCGTGTTGTTATGGCTCGTTTATATGCTCCTTCTGTTTCGTTTACATGCGTATGCTATTTCCTATCACTTTTGGTATGTGAAATATGGACATACATTTTGTATGTGACTATTACATGGCTTGTGGGATATGATTCAGACATACGGTCACTACCTATATCTACATTTCTCCTCGTGTATTTTGTTATGGACACATCTGCACAGCTATGTTCCCTCCCTCATATTATGGGTCGGTTGGTGACCCTCTCCGTTGGACTGGACGTACCTACTGGCGGCGCGCTAACATCTGATACGTTTCACTTCCACATGGTATAGCTATCAACACTACGTTGGACTACAGGCACACGGTTTTCCTGTCATTTGTTCATGGGTAGGGACCCGTTATTCCCTACCGTACATTTGCGTTTGACTCTTCATTTTCTGTTCGCAGGGACTCTGCTTTGCATACGTTTCAGTCTCTGCGGACACTGATAGGTACGATTACTATTGCTGGTGGAATATAATATTCAGCAGTTTAGGTTGCTCCTCGGAAGCCGCCATTGACACGCCTCCCTGCGCAACTTCGATACACCCCTTGCACTCGCGCATGTTTCCTATGCACGTGGCTGTGGCAGCTGCGCGCCTTCATTAATATGCATATGGCACTTCTACTCCACATCTACGCCGCATAGCTGGCCGGCGCAAGACTTACGCCGGACTTGCGCCGAGCTTCATGAATCCAGGGGAGTATCTTTCTTTTATACTTTAATTTTGTTTACATTAATTATTTCTGCTCATGTTCAAAAATATGAATGTACACTAAAACTTCCACTTAAACTAAATAACATACAACCATTCCTAGCTATTTATATAATGTATAAGGGTACCTTATACTTGGCACTTTGCCTTTTATCCCTGTAACAACTTGCTTCCAATTTTATGTCTCAGAATTTTTCATTTTCCATTTGGTTTCCTGACTGCAGTTCTTCTCATCTGATATTGAACCACTTTAGTTGCTATTAATTGCAATTTCTCAAATATTCCATTTATTAATGGACAGATCTTTTCCATTGGTCCCCAAGTTTCTTAACTCATAATCCTTAACTTCCTGCATTATTTGTTTAGCATCCTGAATCACTGGTCTGGCTTCAGTTCTCCATTTTTTCATAATAGCTTCATTCCATATCATCATTAAAAGTGCTATTGTTACTTTATATGGTCTGGTGCATTTAATCATACTCTAACTTAGCACCTAGCAACATCATTTCTTTATCCTGCTATTTTCGAAACCATATTGTCCATTTAATTCTTTAATTGGTTAAACTCCTTGCATTCCCAAAAGATATGTCTTCAGTTCTACTTTCTTCTTTATCACATCTCCAACATTTATCATTGATCCTGAGTACATTTTTCAGTCTTACTCAGCATGTAAAAACATTTATGTAAGCATTTCTATGCAGATATTCTAAACTTTCTGGATTTTGCTGCTATCATAGGGCTCGAGCAGATTTCTTGCCTCTCATTTGTTATATAGTGGTGACCCACTACTCTGCTCCAACTTTCTATATTAGCTACACATTTCCATTTGTGATCCTGAAGTACCCCAGCTCTACTAATATATATTTTTCCTGATGACAGTTTCAGTTCTAGGCTCTATTAAAAAAAAAAAAAAAAAAAAAAAAAAAATCTACCAATGTGAAAATATCATGTTCCAAAATTGCCCACCACTATATCTGTATCTTTCTTCAGTACTTTTGCTAGGCCCATATATGGTAATCAGTCAGCATCTCTGAGGTTAAATTCCTATTTAACTACTTCCCATGCTAATATTTTGTCCCCATTTGTGGAGCTATATTTTTATAACTCTATTCATTCCTCTACAGATTTATTCTATCTTATCTTTGGTAATTTTAACACTCCATTTTGTAGAATACCATATTAGCAGGATCTTTTTCTGTCACCTTTTTATGTCTTTGAGAAAGTAGTTTTTTGGTAAAATCTCCTATGTATCTATGCACCTGATAATTTTTTTTTGTCTTTCTATTTCTGTCCAGATTAGTAACTTTTGACCATAGAACCTTCCATATATTTGTCATTTGCTATTCACAAAGGTTCACAGTACTATGCTGATGCATACAAGAAGAATTAAGGCATACGATTTATGACTGTAAGGTAGAGAGCTGCATGAGTCACATCTGACAAATAGAATTACATTCAATATAAAAATGACAAAATATGAGATGCCGATAAACAACATGTACAGTACTGTTAGGTCTAGCCTTTGGTGACCGCTAAATCAGAATGCAGCTCTTTAGTAAACTTAAATGTTTTAGTACCTTAATTTGCATTATCTCTTGGCAGGTGAACAAAAATTACAGCTTGCACTTTTCTATTTTTTTTCACTTAAACCTGAAATGATGCAGAAAAACTTGAATCTCTTCACCTATTTCCAACTTATATGCTCGGCTGGCTACCTAATGAAAGATCAAATAATAAAATAAATGGAAAAAAATTGATCTCAAAGGATTAAGACTAGAAAAACCAAAGCAAAGAATTATGCAAGGTGGGGTGGGCAAGTTTCCATTCACCCCCATCTCCTGTTAATTATATATATACTAACAGTGAGATCACACCACAGCAGGGAAAGAAAAAATGGCAAGTCCCTGTTATACTGCAACCTCATAAATCAGAAGCCACCATTAAGAGAATTCAGTTGGCAAAAGAATGTTTGATATTTTGAAAATTCAATCAATATAAATGCAACTACCCAGAAACCCTGTAACAAAAAAAAAAAAAAAAAAAAGATGTTGCCGGGATGAGAGGCAAGACAGATGTCATGAGAAATGATTCAGCAAATGTACTCAGAAGTCAAAAGGAAGGAAATGGTAAATAATATGAACAGGCAAGGATTCACAACTGTAATCAACAAATGGTGGCTGTTTTCTCAAACTTTTCTCACTTTGCTTTTGTTTCTCCGAATTAAATTTATAGCATGTATTCACACAGACACACACACACACACACACACACACAGGCACACACACACACACACACACACACACACACACACACACACACTTACCCACACAGACACAAATTTGCATGTTGTTGGTTAAAATGTTTTGTTTTATTGCTTCATGTTCTTGTCGCATCTATGAATGCACACAATATTCTTGGTCTCAAGGAATTTAAATGAATCATAACATGGAGTAGATGATGTTATTTGGAAAGCAAAACCATAGAATTGGGCAAATCTCATAAAAGTTTTAATTTGCAGTGAACACTGCAAACCCATTTAATACGATGCACTGTTTATTATCTGGTGGATTTAGTTTTATCTCATAGACTCAGTGTTATTTGGAAGAAAGATATCAACATCCTGGAAACAGCAGGTGATCAAATGTCCTTTTTACTAGAATCAAGTGAAGAAGAAACATAGCTTCACATGACATCCTCCATGCACTTCAGGTTGATAGGATACTTGAAGATGCATTACATTTTGCATTACTGATATCACCAGAACTGTAGCACAATGTCATGTGTAAACTATACAGAACACTTGATGATAGGACAGAATGCAGGGAAAATAGACTGAACCTCCACTGGTCTATATATGTATGTATATATATATATATATATATATATATATATATATATATATATATATATATATATATATATATATACACACACACACACACACACACACACACACACACACACAGACAAAGAAGGAAAGGTAAGCTATGATGTAGTCTGTTCTTGAAATAAAAAGTCTCAGGATCACATATTTTAATCAATTCTTTGGAGTATGAACTATTGCAAAAAGAAATTAAACAAGCAAATATGTTAATATTTACATATTTACAAAATGAGTGAGTCCTTTACTGTACCTGACATTTTCTTTCTTTCTTTAATTAGCCACTTACTCTTTTCCACCTGCTTTAATCAGATATTGTCATTCTTCCATAAATAGTGTGGAATAAGCAAAAAAGTTATATTTACTTCACTGAACTGAGATTTTATTTAAAATTATTTCATTTACAATGTATTTACCATGGCAGAGTTTTAATCACTTAGTGACCACCTGCAGGCTCATCATGGTTAACAATTGAAAAGTAACAACAAAACATCAAGAAGTTATAAAAGAACTGAAATGGAGCAAATAATGTTCAGCTATCAATACATAACTGCAATAAACTTGACTGTGAAATGTTGATGTATAATAATTTAGTGTAGTAACAGATAGCAACAACTTCAATTGAGTTTTTGGCAGAATGATGAAAAGTAGGTCACAACAACGTAGTCATAGAATATGGAAGAAAAATAGCATACGTGAAAGGCCATACAAGCACATGTGCATCAAGGCAGAAACTTAAATATAACAGTCTAGAGCAGAAGGAAATGTGAAAGTGATATTATCATTGGCACCAGCTACAAGTGCAGATGTATTTTCTATGACACTCAGAATTTGCATGAAGCTGTCTTTAAATGAATGGTTGCAGAACATCTTTGTGTCATCACAGGAGCTGACTGTTAAGAGAATTCTCTATGTAATAACTCAGTAATGAAAAGTCAAAACAAAAAGACTGATGCCAACCCGCTATACCATACACAGACTTTTTTTTTTTAAATCCAAATCCCTACTATAACTAGACACATCATTAAATTGTTTGTTTCTTGCGGCTTTTCCCGGTTAGGGGTCGCCACAGCGGAACTCCTGTCCGCTAATAATTAGCAGTAGATTTTTACGTACTGGCTTGCCGGGCCTAACACACAACCTTCAATGAAGGAACGGCCATTCACGAATGTCGCCACACAGAAGACGCTCTAACTAAGAATCGAACGGACAACATCTAATTGTGAGGCGACAACTCTACCGCAGCACCACCACCGCGGGTAGACACACTATTAAATAACTAAATAAAATGACAGCAAAGGAAATCTTTTTTTTTAGATTAAGCAAAACCAAGAACCAGCGGACAATTTCGGCAAAATAAAGAATCATTATCCGCGTACACCCTGGATACCTTAAAAATTAGTAATGTACAACATAGCATCAGTCTGGATATCTCCTGTAACTAGAGTTTCCATTATCAGCTAAACAGCTCCAAACAGAGCAGAATATAACATGATTACAAGGAAAAAAAGATCATCCCAAGTTCTTTCATTGGCTTTGATATTTTATGCAGGAGTGTTACTTACCATGAGTCACCAATGCTAGTTATATATAATCTAGACAAATGTATGCTCTCTGGGGAACATCATTTTTATCTGAGGTTGCCCTCGGGTATTGAAAGATGGTAGATAGTTAAGCACGAATACCACAACTATGAGCCTATACACAGTAAAAAACAAGTCTCAAGCTTCCAGTTGTAAGTATTGAGAAAAACATACAAATGCAAATATTTGACATTCTCTGAAACACACACCATTATCTTCACTTTTGCAATGTGAACTGAGAGTGGGAATCCAGGAGAAAACAGCAGTTTAGGCAATCCCTTCATAGGGTGGTCACTTCTGTCTGATCATAACCTTCATAATGAAGTGCATGAACTGATCATTCAAAAGTATTGCTATGATCACGGCATATTCATACTGACCTGGAGTTAAATATGAAAGCTCATTACATGTAATGTATCATATTGGTTCTCTGTATCTTCCAACGTACCTTACTTATGCCAGAGCAAAGACATTGAATGAAATATTCCTGAATCATTTCAAGCCTGTCAGTTTGAATGAGATTTATATATCATTCGGACCAGCCTTCTCATTGTGTACTCACTTGTAAGTATTCACTCTTCTACATTTCCTTGGAGTATATAGTCGTGACTTTATCTCCCATGCAATGTATATTCCTTAATTTTGTAACTATAGTTATGAAACAGAAAATATCATTCGTCTTTGTGAGTTAGTGGTCATTGGAAGTCTAATCTCCAGTTACTGCCACTTAATGTGAATTGGACAGAGGATAAAATGTATGCAGTGAATAGTGTACAACAATTACTTAATCCCTCTATGGCTAATTAATGAAAGAAAGGGAAATAGGTAGTTCCTCTCTAAACATCTGAGTGAGAGATCAAATAAAAATATGAAAACACAGTAATGCACTGCCACAGTAGTACATCCAAAGGCACCATTTTCTGTGTTCAAGTCATTTCATGGGATTATGCTGCAGCATGTACAGGTCTGTTTATGACTTGTATGCATAAGTCATTCAAATTTTTCTCCCATGTTTGCAAAGTCATAATTTTATGTATTGAAAACATATACAACTGGGTAGATCTTATTTTCTCCTTATGCTTATCTATTTTGCTTTTTTTGTAAGAGTATAATATATTTTCTACTTGTGTGCTGATGTGAGACATACAGTAACATTTACAGAGGCTCAACATTTTAAAACACCAATAGGTACCTTAATCATGACTGACACAGACTGTGACAGTTCTATTTTAAGTTTAAACTATCATGCACAAATAACGGTTATATAATGATTCACTGATGTTAAAATAGTCATTGACTATAAATTCTGCATAAGCTATTTAGTTTTATCTGTTACACACATAAACTCACTTGGCATAGGTCCTACTTTTCAAAGCTGACCCATGAGCACTTTCTGCTACAGTCACTTTTTCTTAGATTTTCAAGACACAAATGAAGACCAATGTACTCAACCCCTGGATGACATCCATTATACTTGGACTTATTACCCTGCACAAAGGGTGCTATAGTATAACGATTAAAAATTCAAATGAACTGTGCTTGAAATACAAAAGTTTTATTCCAGGAACTTAATTTCTATGATATCTGATTCTGTAGATGATATTTATCCCAAAATGCGTCCATATTGCTCTAGAAAGCAATCACTTTTGTCCAGTGAACATTAGTCATTGATGTTTATGAACTAGCCCATTAGCTCAATACATAAGCAAATCAAATAAATATAGTACATTCAACAATTCTGATGCAACTATATTTCAAAAATACAAAGGTACATTTTCCTGACTTTATCTTGATTTTACACCCTGCTGTCGTATTTCAAGCCTTCGATAGCATTAGATTACATAATTTTGTCACTGAATTTACAAAGTTACGAGGCAAGATTCATAGTCTGGGCTTCACATTTTCATAGCGGTGATCCTGAAAGAATGGCGCTATGTGGTAATACAAATCCCCGTCTTTCAGGATGACTATGGACATGAGAAGGACATTTTACTGAGGAGGACTTTTTATGAACACACCCTCTATTGCAAGAACATACCATGAGTAACATATAAGTGATAGGGGAAAACTACTAAGATGTTAACAGGCTTTACGTGTACATGTGTTAGATCAATTCATAGACATGAATCTATAATGAGCTATTTTTATACATAGCCCTGAACTTGAGCCAGTAAGCAGCAGTTTTCATTAAAATGTTGAGATGCAAAAGGAGATTAGGTGGTACTCCTGCATACCTGGACATTTTTGCTGAAGGGATGGTTTGGGTAAATGTTTTATTTTGGTATTTATGTTTTATTTTGGTGTTTATGCATACTAGGGCATGCTACTGAAGGGGTCACTTGGGAAAATGTTTCATTTTTCTGCTTGTGCCTACCTGGACATCTTCCTGAAGTGGTCGTTTGGATGAATGCGTATTTTGATACTTGTGCATACTAAGGCATATTACTGAAGTGGTTGCTTGGGGAAATGTTTTATTTTGGTGCTTCCTAGGGCATGCTATTGAATTGGTCACGTGGGGTAATGTTTCATTTTGGTGCTTGTGCATACCTGGATTTGTCACTGAAGGAGTCACTTAGATTAATATTTCATTTTAGTGCTTGTGCACACTAGGGCATGTTACCAAAGAGTTTGCTTGGGTGAATGTTTCATTTTAATATTTGTACATACTAGGAAATGTTACTGATGGGGTTGCTGGAGGAAATAATTCATTTCTGTGTCAGGGAAGTGCTTGTACTTATATGGTCAGAATACTGGAGTGCTCGCTGGGCAAAATAATTTCTTGTGTCATTTTAGTGCTTGTGCATAACTAATGCAGAAAAATGAATGTGTTGCTGGGGGAAATAATTTATTTGTGCGTCAGAAATGTGCTTGTGCATACTTGGACAAACAAATTCCTGGATTGCAAATCAATATTAAAGGTGAAGCATCACTTTTAACAAGAGATATGCATACCGCAGGGATTTTGGATTATGAATTGCAAAACTGCCTCATTAGCATACTACACTTTATAACATTTGTAGTTTGCATCTCATTATTATTATTAAGACCGTTCACATCAGTGTAAATGGCCTCTATGAGTCTTACCTTTGCTATGTTCATTTCTAACCATCAGGAATATCCCTATCGCATTTGTGCAAATGACTGAATACTGGCCTTATTATATGTTTGAAAAGGCATTTCACTGCAAAGTACCTGCTGCCATCCTTACCTAGTGATCTGGGCACATTGTCCAAATGCCTTACTGAGCACTTTACATGACATTTTAAGAGTTGTAACAGTAACAATGTAAGGAGATTTTGGCAATAATACCTGCAGATGTAGGGGCTTTGCACCTAAACCCCAGTTAGGAAACATTGTTGCACTGTCTCAAGGAAAAGTCAAATTGTGTATATTTCCCTGAAAGAATAATGACTGCTCAAGAATTCTCTGTTTTAAATGTGACATTGATGATAGTAGGAATGTGAGGTTGGGCAAATAAGCTATCGTAAAATCATTAGTGATATATCAGAGATTGTAGCATTTTATTTGTCCAAGATGCAGCTGTCCTGTTCTGATTCCTCTTTATCATTTTTACAAAACCACACAGGTTAAGTATATACTTTGTCTTTATATAACATCTTGAACAAAGCTATTACTTTTCAAGGAAAAAAAAACTTTGAAAAGTGATGTACTATAATGCAACAAAACTACAACAAGTTGTAATTAAATTTATTAAAATGGGACTGTGTGTTGGGGGAGGGGATAGAGAATAAGAATTGCTGCAGAAATTGTAATAAAGAATCCTGCAGAGAATAGGTCATTTTCAGCTCCCGCTAAAGAATGATGTTGTCTAGTCTGTTGTCCTTGAGTGTCTAATATAACGAAGGCATGCAGTAATCATGAACGTATATGAAGGAACAGTGTGCAAAAGTTATATTACTAAAGTTAAATCCTCTTACATTAACATGGTTTACTTAAATAAAAGACTAAGGGGCAGAAGGAGATAAATGAACCGCTTATGCTCCTTTAGACAGAGTTTTCTGTTTTGTTTTCTTTCTCTTTAGTTACTATATAAATGGTAAAACTTGTAAGTAATACAAACATTTTTGATCAGTTTCTGGAGTGAAGAAACAAAAAACAGAAGCACTTGTCTAAGCCTGATAATTTGTTGGTGACAAATTTTAGATATGTTCTTGGTTATGGTATTGAAATATCTCAGCTACTTCTAGTGAAAACTATTTACTCAAAAACTCAGTTGCTCTTGAAGGTATATCACTTTTCATGTGATATTTCTTATTTCATTATACATATTTGTGCAGCACTTTGATCTACTAAGTTGTTTAAATCTACTTTTTCTTTGATTATAAAATGATTTATAAAACATAAGGCATCAAGCTTATGTGGGGAAAGAAACATAATAAATAAAGAGAACACCAGATGCATTTCTGTTTTATGGCAAGCACGTTTCTTGGACTGGAAAGTTAGCCATTTCAAGGAAGCAAGATGCATTAATTAAAACTTTTTGATAATGCCTTAGTGAAACCACATTACTTAAATGAATATTTCTTTAACTAATAAGTGGAAAACTGTTTTCCACTGCAAATACTGATGGTAAATATAATATTCTTTGAGTGGGTGTGTGTGTGTATGTGCAAGAGAGCATGGGTGTGTGTGTGTGTGTGTGTGTGTGTGTGTGTGTGTGTGTGTGTGTGCGTGTGTGCACGCGTGTGCGTGTATGTGTGTGCGTGTGTCCATGTGTGTGTGTCTGTGTGTGTAAAACAGAGAGTGTCAGACAGAGAAGCAGATAGAAAAATGGAGAAATGTGTATTTCCTAGTAGTCCAAAGATGACTTCAAAGAAATAACTGATCTTGTCCCCAAAATGCATCAGCCTTGGAGTTATTAATATAAATCAGAGGATGCAGGAAGCATAGTATCCTATATTGGGTGTAGAGCTATGTCGCCCAATCACCACTATTACCATCACATAGACAACCTCCCACGATTCGTTAAACTCCATGTAGGCTCAGGGTAGAGCTTACACAGAGTTTATCTGTGACTGTAACGGCGGTGAGTGTGTGGCAGAACCTAATGCTTATTAATGAGGAGTGGCACTCCTAAGTTAGGTTTCATGGCTCGTAACAATATTACTGGCTAAGAAACCTTGTAAACTAACATGGATATCGAGTCTGTTTAAAGGAGAGCACATACGGTCAGCAGATTTGCTTACAATGCCACAATGATCACCAGGGCTGTACACAACATAGCCCACACCATCTTAGTGCAAGAAATCTGGACAGAGCCTGACACACTTGGGGGACAGTGGCACAAAAATAGAGACAGCTTTTAAATATTGTTTTGTTAAACTTAGAAATATGCTAGAATAACATGGTTTGTGTTGAAATGCATTTTCTAAAGGATTTGAAGTGGAAAACACAAATGTATTTAAAAAAAAATGTATTTGTAAAAGTATGTTTAGTGAGTTCAATCTTGAGATAATCCCATTGATATGACAAAAAAACACAAATATTATGAGGAACAGATCAAAATTTTGAGGGAAAAACCTGGACATTCTGTGAAAATCTGGACATTTGAAATGTATGGTACACATGCTTCTGAAATCATTACAACAGGAAATACAGACAAAAGCCATAAATAATGTAAGGACAAAGGATGACAGCTAGGGACTATACCTCCCAAACACTTGCCACAAGAAATCTGGATAAAGCATGACATAATGTGGGGACAAAGGGCCAAATATAGAGATGCATTTTAAATATTGCTCTTATAAACTTAGAAAGCTGCTAGAATAACAGAATTTGTGTTAGCATGCATTGTCTGAAGGACATGACTGAAACTCTAATGCATGCCAATATTTAGTCACTTTAATCCTCAGATCATCCTAGTGATATGTCAGAAAACCACAAAGTGTATGAGAAACAAGCCACAAATAAAAGGCAAAAAACTGGACATTCTGTGAAAATCTGGACAGTCGAGAGGTATGCTAGGGACACACTTATTAACTTAGAAAGTTAATAGAATGACAAGTTTTGCATTCCCATGAATTATCAAAAGGGTATGAAGTTTGAGACACTGATGTCAGTCACTATTTTCTGACTAAAATACTCAATACTTTAACCATGATTTACCCGAAAACTACAATTGTATGAGACATTGAGTAAAATATAAGGCAAAATCTGGACATTCTGAAAAAATCTTTACAATTGAGAAGTATGGCTGTACAAACAGCTGTCATTTTGTTAGTGTAACATATCTGCACAGAGGCCAACTTAATGAGTGAAGAAATAACCAGTAATAGGGGCATATGATAATAGATGTCACATGGGAATGTGTTCAAATGTAACATTCAACCTCTTAGAACAAGAGATGTGGACAAAGCTATAAAAATGGTGGGGCACAGGGCCAGAAATGAGGACAAATTGTTAATATTCTATGTTGAAATGTATGAAGTTGATAGAATATACAGATTGTACATTATCATGAACTTTCTGGAGAGCATGACGTTTGAAACTCAAATGTCAGTCATCAGTTACTGACTGGAGTCTGCAATGACATGTCACTGATTTGCCAAGAAAACATGTTATGAGGAAAAGATCACAGCTATGAGACAAAAAATGGACATTCTGCACAGCTCAGGACACAATGAGCCTTTTGTGGCGTATGTCCTAGACCTGAGGACATGGCTCATGGAACTCAAGGGCTTGGCCAAAGAGAATCTGGCAGAAGCACAACAGCAGAAAAAGGTCTGGTATGTCAGGAATGCTCAAGCTAGAGAGTATGCTGTAGGGTAGCAGGTAATGGTTCTCTTTCCTGTCAGACACAACAAGCTGCAAGTGGTAACGAAGGTCAGTGATGTTAACTACTTGGCAGAACTGCTAGGCAGGAGGGAGGGGCACAAATTGTATCATGGTAACATGATGACAATTTGCCATGATAGGGAGGCCCTTGTGCTGCGCATTTTCAGTCAATTGTGGGAGGAGTCTGAGGGAGATCTGATAAATGATCTCCTCAGACTGACACCTCAGTGGAAGGGGTAGCAATGTCCCAGCAGCTATCCCCTACTCAGGTTCGAGAAATCCAAGAAGTGTTACAGGAGCTTGGGGACATGTTCACTGGCAAACCAGGATGCACCCACCTAGTACAGCACCATGTGGATACAGAACTCCAAAGGCCTACTAAGCAGGCCCCTTATAGGGTGCTTAAAAGAGTCAAACAGACTTTGAGAGAGGAGATACAGGAAGTGTTGGAACAAGGGGTAATTCAAGAGTACAGTATTCCCTCGGTATCCCCAGTGGTGCTGGTACCAAAGAAGGATGGCAGCACCAGGTTCTGTGTGGACTACAGGAAATTAAATAGTCACACAGAGTCAGATGCTTACCCTATGCCTAGGACAGATGAAGCCCTAGAGCAGCTGGGTGGGGCTAAGTATCTTATCACCACTGATTTTACCAAGAGTTACTGGCATGTGCCCTTGAATCCCAGTGCTAGAGAGAGGTCAGTCTTTGTGACTCCTTTTGGCTTGTATGAGTTCACAAAGATGCCCTTTGGGATGAAAAATGCCACAGTGACTTTTCAGAGGCTAGTAGATCTTATTCTAGCAGAAGCAGGAGATTTTGCCCTTGCTTATCTAGATGATATTGCCATCTACAGCCATTCTTGGCAAGAGTACCTTCAGCATGTCCGGGAGGTGCTGGGAAGAATCCAAAGGCAGGGTTGAACATTAAGCCAAGCAAATTTCAGGTGGGTATTGCAGAGGTCTCCTACCTAAATCATAGAGTGGGGAATGGTATGATAAGGCCAGAACCTACCAAAGTGGAAGCCATTCAAGCATGGCCTGCGCCTGTTACAAAAAAGCAGGTGAGGGCATTCTTAAGGACAGCAGGGTACTACAGAAAGTTCAACCCCAGTTATAGTACCATAGCTGCTCCTCTCCCAGACCTGACAAGGAAAAACAAGCCAGATAAGGTAGTGTGGACCCCAGCATATGAGCAGGCATTCCAGACACTTAAATGAGTTTTGTGTGGACCCCCTGTTTTAGCCAGTCCAAATTGCTGTGCAGGTGGATGCTTCAAACCATGGGGTGGGGGCTGTACTTAACCATTTTTTTTAGAGGGAGAAGAGCACCCAATTGTTTATCTCTGTCATAGGCTCCAACCCAGGGAGGAATGCTATGCAGCTGTAGAAAAGGAATGCCTAGAAATAGTGTGGGCACTTCAGAAATGTCAACCTTATCTGTATGGAAGAAAATTCACTGCAGTTACAGACCACAAACCCTTAACATGGCTACATCAAGCCAGCCATCAAAATGCCAAGTTACTAAGGTGGAGACTAGGGTTCCAAGCATATGATATGACAGTGCAGCACCGCAGTGGGGTTAGCAATGCCAACACTGATGGGCGCTCAAGACAGGGAATGGGGTAAGATATTCCCAAATAGGCTCAATGCTCTCAAGCAATGTTTCTCAAGGGTAACTTGAAAAACTAGCTTGAGTTTTCAGGGATGGTAGAAATGTGACACTGCCAGCCCAGCTTTCTGGAATATTGTAGATAGTCGTGTGTCAGTTGTGAATATTAATATGATTCATATGCTTGTCTTACAAATGTAAGATAACTATATGTTATGTGTATATTAAACTACTGATGCAGAAGTGTGTGTTGAACTGTATGTTATTTACTGTGCTTCAAGAATATGTCCACAGTGTACCCTACTGGAAAAGAACACAAATGTATATAAACTGTATGCCTGTGCAAATGTATGTTTTAATAGTAGAAGTTGGAACAATCAGAGTTAAATTGCAAAACTTCAAGAAAATACATGAAAATTGTTTTATGATTGTGTTATTTCAGTTTCAGTGCAGCAAGCAGACACAATGTCTAGACATAGAGGTTTTCCTATTGTCCTGAAGCAGAAATAATTACTAGGTTTCAAATCTAAAAGTGTTTTATTGCTCTATGACTTCTGAACAGCTGCACACTTGTGAGAGATATGTATTTTTTGACACAGAGGTGTTAAATTCTAAGTATCTAGTTAGCCTGGGAAATGAAGTCAGGTGACAAAGAGTGATGCCATCTGAGCTAACCCAGCAGTAATGTTGATTATTAATTTAAGAACTTTCTCTGAGAAAGTCTGTACACTTTGCATTTTGTCTTGGACCTAGCAAGAACATCCACTCATCTGCATTTGCCTTACTTTATAAGTAAGTTATTTAGGGCATAGTAACTTTTAGATATAGATAGGAATATAGTAAAGATTAGTTTAGATGTCTCCTGTATTTATTGGAGACTATCATGCAATGTTTTTTTTAAATATTTCCTGTGATTCTGAACTTTGAGTTACTATGTTTTTTGAGTATTGTCTTGTTCTTTTATTATTTATTACTAAATATATTTAAACATTTTAATTGTGGTTGATTTGTTTAGAGATATTTGAGCTCTTAGAATTCTTACATATGTATTTAATGACATTGTACAGGCCACTCCTAAATAGCCTTGAAAGTCTTGGGCATATTACCATTTGGATAATACTAACATTACACAGTAAGATTGGTTACCCTTTGTAAGGGCCTTTATAGCAGTTGATAAGTAGTGGTCGGTGGCAGTGATAGCTACCTTATAGCAGAAGGAGGCATAGCTAGTAAACATGTGCCAGCCTTCCCCAGGAGTGTATGTGTGTTTGTATGTAAATCATATCTCAAAGTGTGTGTGTGCATGTGTGTGTGTGTGTGTGTGTGTGTGTGTGTGTGTGTGTGTGTGTGTGTGTGTGTGTGTGTGTGTGTGTGTGTGTGTGTGTGTGTGTGTGTGTGTGTGTGTGTGTGTGTGTGTGTGTGTGTGTGTGTGTGTGCCAGCTACTGGGCACAGACACAAAGAACTGGTTGGACAGAGAGGGTGCTGGAGGTTTTGGCTTGACCACTCGGATGTGCAAGTGGGGAGTCTTATTGGGGATCTGTAGAAAGAGGCAGAAACCAGCCCTAGACTGACTGTGATCTCTGTGTGCTCTTAAGGAAAATTGTACTTTACTGTGTGTGCACTTGTCATCCTCCCAATATCTACATCCCTCACTGATAGTAGTGGTGAGAATTGCAGCTCCTTGATTTCAGAGCCAGTGCATGGGGCATCACAGGGTGTATATTGGGAAGCTGTGCAAGCTGATATACCTGAATATGAGTGTAGTCTCTGCAGAGGTCTCCAGCATGGTGGCCATAGGTAAAGGATCATGGCAGACATTACAAGAACCAACCCTAATCATAGACAATATCTCAATAATACACAACCAATCCCATGTCTCTGGCATAGCAAATGTGATGTGGAATGATAACTGATCAGTCTATGAGCCTGCACATACACTGTACAACTAGTATTATGCATCCACACTCTGTGAGGGTAACCACACACACTGTCCTGGTACTTTGATATTTGCAAGAGGTGTTACGAGTGACATTGTGATACGTGTATGTGCCATTATGGGCACTACAGGCTAGTTGTCTTGTGTGCATGGCATATATCAATGGCACAATTTACACTATCACAAATGATATGCATGCCATTAATGTTGTCAAACATCCATGTATACAGTGGGTGCATAAGGTGAACAGGTTTCACACATGCATCTGGTTTAACAACTTGATTGTTGTTCCGCACCATCAGACAGTCATGTATATTCCACAAAAAGAATAAGTAGATATGGACAATAATCTGTGTGACAGTCAAATCACAATAGGCAGTATGCACTGTCTTACCTTCCTCAAAGTGCCTTCCTGGACCTACTTGAGTCACTCATAATACAGTTAAATACCCTAGACATGAGTAACTTTAACTATCTTTCCATCGATTGGGATAAATATATGAGCTCAAACATAATCACCCTAAGGTCCCTGCACTTTGTGAACATAAATGCTCTGGCACAGTTAGTCTGCACCTCCACAAGGGGCTCGAATGTTCTTGACCTATTACTCACCAGCATGGGACATTGCTGCACCTCCCCATGTGTGAGATGCTCCCTGGTAATCTCTGGCCATAAAACAGTCACATTCAATGTAACAATCGTACCTGACTGCCCATCAGGATCCAAAAGCTGGAAAAATCTTTGCAAAGCAAATTTTAGCCTCCTAAGTGATGGCATATATAGTTCAAAACCTACTGCCATCACATACAGTAAAGACTCCTATTTGGAGGTGTACACAAATACTGTGTATAAACATCTTTACCACTGCATAGACTTAGCTGTATCAGAACAGATCAAAATTTGCTCACGAAAAAAAGCTGCCCTGGTGGCCATCTAGTATAAGTAGATTATACAATATGAAAAAGAAACTGATGTCTAGGAGTAAGAGGGAACAGTCTCAGCAGAATAACACCCTCCATACCTTGAACAAGCAAATTAGATATCTTGTAAATTCATCTAAAGCTAATTATGAAACCAGATTAGTATCCATAGCTAAGGATAATCAGAAGGCATTCTTTAGCTATATCTGTAATGTAAAAGGGAAGGCCCAGCTTTGCACCAAATTCAGACTGACAGTACCACTCATACTGAAATAGAGGAGATAGCCAACCTGTTGGTAGACAGGTGTGGCAACAATTTCATACCCCAGCCTCCACCCACAGCATACTTGTCAACAGTTCTCTACTTATTATCTCTGAATGACTGGTCATAACTGCACTTGGCAATGCAAAAAACACAGCCTCTATGCCACTGGATAGCATCCCAGGCTGCTTATTAAACAGTCTAATGCAAGAGTTAGCAGAACCACTGTGTACTCTCTTCAATCACAGTCTAAGTATTGGCTTTGTCCTGGGAGAGTGGAAAACAGCAACCATAATACCCTTGCACTGAGGGGGGTCCCTCAACCGACCTAGGGAACTATACACCCATCTACCCAGGGAACTATACATCAATACGCCTGACCAGCCTTGTCTGTAAGGCCATAGAAAAATTCATTTTGAACCTTATCAACAAGGACATTGGTGACCTTCAAACTCTTCACCTGACCCACTTTGTCTTTGTCAAGAGCAGATCATGCTTGTTAAACCTAGTGAAACTCTATGAGTGCATCACCAAAGCCCTGGATGAAGGCAAATCAGTACATACTGCCTATCATCACTTGTATAGGGTGGTGTGGGGGGGCAGGAAGCCTAGGCTGACACCGATGATCAGTGAGTGTGTGAGTAGGAAGTAGAAGAAGGCAGACATTGGAATAAAACAACAAATGGCCAGTGAGACAAACTGAGTAACTGTTGTGTGTGTCTGTAGGGGGTCCTCCAGGTGAAATTGGTGTGTGAGTGTCTGCATAAATACAGCCAAGCTCTGTGCTAGCACCATGTTTTGGTCTGTTGGACAGGTGTAAGCCATGCCTAGTAGAGGTGGCAGTTCATAGTTGTTGTACTCAACCTCAAGAAGTGGATCTATCAGGTGTTGCACTGGCATGTCCACTCTCACTGTTAGATGCAATGCTGCTACCCAAATGTGACTGCTGTCTGCTGGATGAGCTCCCTACATGGGGACACCCAGTACCATGACCCCATGGCCTCTCACATCTGGGTGTGGAGAGGACACTCACTGACAAAGCAGTGGAACTATTACCATTATGGGAGCATGATTGGTCACTGCCATGTTGGCTAGCAGAAGATGATGTGGCTGACCCATGAGGTTGCCGTTCCCCTCCCAGGAGCCATTTCATTACAAACATTGCTCGTTCCATGACAGTCGTCCCTCATTCCAACATGTCATACATCTGATCCAGTGAATCAGCAAAACTGTAGAGTCAGTCACGTGTGGCAGACTGTGCCATATCCACAACTCTGAGCATTTGTCTGGAGCACATCTGGAAACATGCCTGTGCCTCCATGAATACATTGAGTGGTACGGAGGTGACATCTGCACCAGGTGGAGGAGGGACAGCAGGCTCCCGCTGAGCATCCCTATCAATCCTTCTGTGTGGCACCTCACCCACACTTTAGCTACAGACAGACTCGACAGGCATTGAAGTCACACTAGTCACATTTCACTGATCAATGTCCTTTCCCTCCACTTGTCCAATATCTGTGGGCTCAGTGGACTGTGTAGGCATAGGCCTACTTGTTGTGTCTGATGGAAATGCAGGAGATGGCTGTATGTCAACCTCTGTGTCAGATTCAACCTCTGCACCCCTTCACTATACCACAATTTGGTCAAAATCTTCATCAGAATCTGTGGATCCACTTACATCAGGTGGCAAAGGGCCCACACTCCCAGACCCACTCTCATAATCACCTGTGATAAAAACATAAATCACAGGAATACGCTAATACCTGCACTATATAGTGCAATATATGCTATCAAAGTAACAGCACTGCCACTATTACAGATAGTACAGCAATACACACAACAGGCCTGAGATCAAAATCACAAACTACAATATTTTTTTAATTGCTCAGCATTACTGACATAAAAATATTTGGCTTACCATCTGCAGAAGATGTACATTACTGTATTGCAGATGGTCCAGGAAGAAGTTAAGCAAGAGATAAGGGCAACATTGTTGCAATTAACAGTAATATAGGGGGTAATACATATACCCCTGTATATGTGCATTAATGGTACTGTGAACAAGAATGTGGCTGAAAATTCCAAAATAAGCTTATAACTGTAGCATTATTCAACCTCCCCCAAAACAAGTCATGTTCAGAATTAATATATTAATTTCAGTTGTTTACTATACAACAGTATTCAATTGTTGAGATATCAGAGTTACCTGGAAGCTCCTCCTGGGATGTGCTTGCTGTCTTGGAAGGTGCTGCGGCTACATCTAGGACATGCTGTACTGCACTCTCCTGGGAATTGTCTGGATCTCTCAGAAAGGCCAGGAACTCTTCATTGGGGGTTAATACTGGTTCCCTACCAGGACCTCTCCTGGTAAACATTTGGACATGGAATGCTTCATATGCTCACCTCCTTGCAGATGTTATCATGTCAGTGGCCCTGCGGTGCACCTGTTCATATGTTTTGACATGCCCCCATGGTAAAGGATAAAGTTTTCCAAGCTGCAAAATCCTTTACTAATGCATTCTACGGGCACCTACAAGAATGCACGGATCGTGCTATCCCAAGCAAAACCAAGACTCACTCCTCCAAGAAAAGGAAACCAGTCTCATAGACTCCTGCCATAAACAAACTATACAATAAAAGAAGGAAACTAGTACAGAAAAGAGTAAAATCCCAAGAAGGGAAGACATCCCTGATCAGTATCAGCAAGAAACTACGTTCCCTCATAAAATCATCCAAGGTGAGTTTCGAAAGAAAAATTGCCAAGGACTCCAAAGATAACCACAAGGCATTCTTTAGCTATGTCAAGAATCTAAGTGGCAATGCTCAGATCTGCTCAGAGTTAGTGCAGAATGGCACAAAATACACTGAACTGACCAATATTGCCAACATCCTGGCAGACAGGTTCAGGACAAACTTCACCCCCCTCTCACCCCCAAAAGGGCCCATACTCATACCTGAAGAATGTAGAGCCCCTGAAATCACAGACACTAAGTTTAAAACAGCCCTCTCCAAAGCCAAAACACAGCAATGGGACAAGACAGTGTCCCAGGTTGCGTCTTACATGAGCTCAAAGACGAACTAACCCCTCACCTAAACACACTGTTCAAACTCAGCCTCTCTACAAGTTACATACCCATAGAGTGGCACACAGCAATGGTTATTCCACTCCACAAAGGTGGAGCCACAACAGACCCCAGGAACTATCACCCTATAAGCCTGACTAGCTTGGTCTGCAAGGCTATGGAGCGCACCATCATGGAACCCATTAACAGAGATATTGGGAACCTCCAAACACTGGACCCTACCCAGTTCGGCTTTGTTAAGGGTAAATCATGCTTCCTAAAGCTGGTGGACTTCTTTTAGGCAGTTACCAAGGCTATAGATGAGGGAAAGGTGGTACACACAGCCTACCTATACCTCCCAAAGGCCTTAGACACTATTCCCTATTCTGGCATTATAGACAAGCTCACCAGCTTGAACATAAACCCCTACATCACAAGATGGGTTGCCAACTGGCTCACAGACAGAAGCCACATGGTAAGAGTTGAGGGAGCTAGGTCTGACTCTAAACCAGTTACAAGTTGCATTCCCCAGGGCTCAGTCCTAGGACCCCTCCTGTTCGGCATACTTCTCAGAGGTACAGGCAAGCATGGGAGGATGATGGCTGACCAAGTTCACAGACAACTGCAAACTAGGGGTTATAACTGACTCTCCAGCTGACACAGACATCCTCCAAATGGGTCTCACTGAGATGAGTACCTGGTGTCAAAATCATGGCCTCAAGCCAAATGCCAAAAAGTGCATAGTCATCCTCTTTGGAAAAAACAAAGTACCCACAAACTACCACATAGGTGGTAGTCCCCTAAATACGGAAGACGTAATAAGGGATCTGGAGACCCAAGTAGATAGTAATCTCACCTTTGATAATCACATTGCCAAAGTGGTTAGAAAATCCTTCTACATGGCCCACCTTATCATAAAAGGGATCGCATCCAGATCAAAAGAGGTCATTGTGCCCCTCTACTCATCACTCATCAGACCCATCATAGAGTACAATGCTGCATTTGGGATGTATCTTACAAGACACCTGCAACAGCTGGAAAGACCACAGAAGTACCTCACCAAGCAGATCACTGGCCTTAAACAGATGCCCTATGCAGCTTGACTGAAGAAACTCCAGCAATACTTGGTTGCATACTGCCTACTCAGAGGTGATCTCTGCCTGACATACAAGGCCATGTCCAACCCAGAACTAATGGGCATGCTCCACCTAAAGAAAAGCTTATCCCCTCGAGCCAAACGCTCTAGGGATCTAAACCTCACCACAACAATAAATAGGACGTGCTGGAGGGATAGATTCCTGTCCCAGAGACTTCCCATGCTCTGGAACAAGATTCCAATCAACATTAGGCAGAGCTCCTCGCTAACACTCTTCAAGAGAAACTTTGATGAGTGGATGGGAAACAGAAAGTTTACTCTGGGGATTACTTCAGTGGCTCTGCTGGACAGAGGCACTGGGAACTAATCTAAGGGGGCGGCAAGAGCCAACACATTCTGGCTAGGCTTATAAATGCCTTTGGGCAGATAGCCTAGTACCTACCTGTGAAACTATGGCCACCCATAGCATTGACATCATGAACAATCTGCTGCCACATTTACATTCTGCAGACAATATCTGCTCATCCCTTTTACAGCAGAAAAGTACCATGTAGCTGAAACCCACTGACTATGATTTGATTTTCAGCAACAGTGAAGGGGGTCTTCATAGATTTACATTCTTGAGTGATATACTTGCAGGTGTCCTAAAAGACAACAGAATTATAATACTTATAAGTATCAATTAACTACAAAATAATTGTTTCCAGATACAATAGAAAAGGTAGCCAGCTAGTATTACCTGCTGAAGAAACATAAAACAGTTAAGAGATGTGAAATACTGACAACAGGCAGGATGCAAAATAAGGGGAGCAAAAAGAGCAACATATCCTTGTTTGTGAGTAACATTAAGTCACCTTTGCCCCCTGAAAAGAACAGTACATTCTTGTTTGTGCCATAACAGTAACTCATCCTCCCCAACAAAAGTACAGGCAATGACCCATTTTGCTAACAAAACATCTTTGAAACGCTAAAAACACTACCAAAAGACCTGTCCCTGAAATATTTGTACACATTTATCGCACAGCATTCCATTTTCATGTATTTCAATTGTGTACCTCTGAAATGGCTTGACAAACATGCCCATGCCATCAGTACACTTCTAACTAATGCATACAGCTAAAAGTGTAAAAGCCTTTGTTTCACATTACTCTTAAATACATTCCAGTATATGTATTATGTAGGTGACAAAATGGGAGCATACCTGCTAAAGTTCAGTACTCCTCTTTTTAGAAATAGCCTGAAAAAAAACATTTTGGCAGCCATTCAATCATATACAACTCTCCTCACCATCAGTTTGGCTAGCTACATGTTTGCCTTTTCATAATGCTGTAGATTATTAATGGATTGCATCTGTCTTTGTCTGTGTTTTATATATGCAAATTGGAGCATAAGCAGTAGAACTGCATGCAAATCAACCAATTCAACACTGTGGAGCTATTCAACAAGCTATAAAACATCCATGTAGACTCCATGCTGTTTTTTTTTTCAGTGGATGTTAAAACTTTTGGAGTACAGACACAGAAAGTCTACACAGACAGAATGTTAGGGGTGGCTGCTGCTTTAATCCATTTGTAAATGCTAGAGACTGAAGCCAATGCTATTGCTGCTGCCAGTAGGCCTAGGTCAAGAAGAGGAAGAGATTGCAGGCCACATTTAGCTTATCACAACCTACATGATGTGGAAATTGTGCATTGCTACAGGATGGACATGGGCACACTACAGGAACTCTGCAACCTCTGCCACACTTAACTCAGAGCTTGAGTCAACCAAGGGGAACCCATCCAAATGGAAACTAAGGTATGTGTACCCCTTAGAATATTAGCTACAGGTTCCTTTCAGAGACCAACAGGGGACACACTGGGGCTGTCACAGGCATCAGCATCTTGCATACTCCACCAATTCCTGGATGCTTTGCTCCATCATATCAGTGAACACATATATTTTTCTCCATAGTTCTGAGGAGAGGGACAGAAATATACAACAGCTTTACCAGGTAGTGCAACTTACTGCACTACTGGATGCCATGATTGCATTCATGTAGAAATGAAATAACCACCTGGGAAACAGGGTAGGCTGTACAGTAACAAGAAGGGCTACCACTCTATCAACTGCCAAGTCATGTCTAATGCTAAGGGAATCATCTTCAATGCATGTGCTGGTAACCCTGACTCACATATGTGTAACACCTCCCAACTGTACCAGATGTTTGTTGGGGGGGATAACCCACATGGTCATCTACCGGAGGATGCAGGCTATCACTGGAACTGTGGCTGATGACACCCATCACAAATGCTCAAACACTCAAGGAAGAATGCCATAATGAGACACATGCTCAGACCAGAAATGTCATAGAGCATTTGTCTGGCCTGCTGAAGTCACTGTTCCAGTGGCTAGATACATCTGGGGGAGCCTGCAGTACAATCCATGGATAAGTATAGAAACCTTCACAGTATGTGCCATGCTACATATCATAATCCTGCGGAAACAGATGCAGCAGGATTGGCAAATGGAAGGGAAACACATTACACGATCAGTGCCAAGGTCACCACAGCCACAGGCAGATGAGGAGTCAGAGGGGGAACCATTAACTGCTGTGGGTGTAGGCAGACATAGACATGCTAAGTATGTCCTTTCATTGGGTAAGACACATAGCACACTCACTCACCACCTAGGGTCCTAAAGCCTTTCTCCTACTCACATACATATAGTAACACTGATGTCAGGCAACTCACACAACCTTTACTTCCTCATGTATTGGCTGTGTACTGCTTGCATCAGACAGAGTCAGCCTAGACTAACACTGTGGCAACTGCTGCATTTACAAGGTAAGTCCAGAACCTGGAGTGCATTGCTTAATAATATTATGGCATATCCTTGTACTTGATCACTTGTTACAGTAAGCAAGTAAACAGTGGGAGGTTTGTACAAACATTACCGTAACATGTAACAGTAGAGAATTATTGGACTTATATATGTCCATTAGTACATAGTAGGACTCGGGCATCAAAGATTCACACAGTCATAGATCTCAAAGGTACTGATGATGACTGCATGCCCTCTGTTTAGCACCATGCATTTGTACTGGAAAAATCATTGAAGAGAGAAGTTAGAAAGTAATGATATACATTGCAGTTTCTGACTTCACGAGCTTCACAAAATCAAACAACATGAAGGATGCAAAACAAGGGGAGTAACAAGAGCAAGATATCCTTGTTTGTGCCATAGCAGTAACTGACCTTTGCTTCCCACCCTCAACAGAACAGTTGTACCCTTGTATGTGCCATAACAGTATCTCACCAAAAGGCACAGTCTGTGCTTGTTTGTGCCATCCAACCTGTCCTTCAGTTGTTGGCAAATGCATATCATATTATTGCCAGATAATATCTTCACACATTTTAAGGCCAATTGTATAGCATTGCTTACAGACCACATGTCTCAAATTACTGGTCTCGTCAGATAACTGATGAATGAGCAGGAAACACAGAAAGGTAAGAAGGTGATGTATATTTGCAAGCAATAATCATAACAGGTTGTGTGATCACTAAGTGCACTATTTCCAAATATAATAATAGACTCATAGATTAATACTAGGCTCATTGCCCTTGTGGGTCACTTTAAGCTTAGCCAATTAACCCATGTCAAAATGATGGAATGTGAAAAGTTTTGAAAGAGAAATTGAGTGCAAAAAATCAAGAAAATGTTTAACATCTGGATCTAGGCATGCAACATCAGACAGACATATTTCCATAAGAACAAGATATTTGATTAAGGTAAGAGACAAAAATATAAGAAATGGAAGAAAGGTTGAACCACAACTTTGAAAACTGAAATAAAGAAGCTGAACAAACCGATTAAGTATAGTGTGTGAGATAAGATCAAGAGAAATTTGAAGAAAATTTATATAAAGATACTGAGCATAATAGGTAACCTTTTTATAGATACAAAAGATGTGGAAGGAGTAAAGGCACAAATTGATAAACTGTGTGCAGATTCTGAAAATTATTCTCAGACACAACAGATTATAAACATATTAACAAAATCTTATGCAAAACAGTTTGGCTCCACAAAAGGGGTGGTAAGTTGATCTAGTGACATCCAGGAAACTCCAGATACTGGAATCAAATTAGATTATATTGAAAAATAACTGCATAAACTGGATACAAACAAAGCACAGGGAGGAGACAGAATTAGGAACAATGACATGAAAACACTCCAGCAAGAACTTACAGTACCATTATATTTATTATTCACTAGGTCATAGAAATATGGGGAGATTCCTTAAGACTGGAGTTTACTAAACCTGTTTTAAGGGAAAGGGGACTAGGACAAACCCAGAGTCATATAGACCCTTAAGTCTACTTTTGTGTTGTGGAAAAATAATGCAGAAGGCAATATTGGATAAGTTATTGTCAGAACTGATAGGTTGGGACTTGAAACTATATATCAGCATGCATATGTTGAAAACAGATCTATTACCACCTGTAACATGATGTTCTATAACAATATAATAACAGCTATGAATGAAAAATTGTGCTGTGATGTAATTTATATGGATTTAACTTCAGCATTTGACAGGGTCATACACATAACACTGATCAATAAATTAGTACAACTAGATATTGATGTACCATTTACATAAACACACCTATACTCTACACACTCATATGTGTGTGTGTGTGTGTGTGTGTGTGTGTGTGTGTGTGTGTGTGTGTGTGTGTGTGTGTGTGTGTGTGTGCATCCACGCATTTCAGCACCACTGCATAAACCAACAAAATGAAAACACTCTCAGTGTTCCTCATGGTCCCCAACAGTTCACTCCATATATCCGTTCAATTAAATCCACAAAATTTATGTATTATCAAAGGTCCATTCGCAAGTGAAGATTAAAAACACACTTTAATGAGAAATAAAGTCATAAAAATATATATGCATCCAATAAGCACTTTCATCTCAATAGTTTAAAACTTCATCCAATGCTATTACACACTTCACAGGAAGTTTTATAGCCTAGTTAAGCTTTTAACTGTCACAGATGCAACATTTCAAGGTATGTAGAGCAATTTAGATAATGGATGTTTAATAATACTGAATGCATAAAGAAAATACTAGCAGCATGTAACAGTTAAAGAGCAGTTTATGATATATTCTCAATATTGCACTATTCACTTTATAGAAATTACAGTATGAAATTGTCCCATGACCCCAATTCCCTTGACAAAGAAAAATAAGGGCATGCATAGATGATAAAAAGGGTTTATTATTTGTTACTTACAATACTTTATCAGGAAAGAAGTCATGAGTTATCAAAGCTACATTGAAAAACAACTTATATACCTGCATAAAGTCATTCCAAAGCCCCATTATTCAAAACAGACCTGAAGACCAGACAGTGTGACAGACTGTCCACAACAGATCAATCTCTCCCATTTCAAGTGAGTGACATGCCCACAGTGTTCCTTCTGCAAACTTGGCACTGTAGCCAAGTGTAGTGTGCTACACAGCTTAGTTATTCATTCCTGAATTTTAGATTGACCTAGGAAAGGATAAGGTGCAATGAAAAGGTGGAGGAAGGTAGCACAGTGATCGCCTATCAATCTGCTTACTTGGTCACTCATTCTCCCTATTTCCTGACTTTTCAAGACCAAGGTAAGGGGCTAACCAATGAAACCAAACAAACAAAGAGTAATGTGATCTGGCTAAATAGATCAATGCCAGAAAAGGACCTTGAAACATACTTCCCTTCAGGCAAAGTATGTCTTGGTAGCCTTGAAATCCTGGCTTGGAACTGCCAAACCTAACAGAAAAAGAGACTGGTTGAGATTAAACAAATCTCAGCCCAAATCATAGAGGTAAATGCCGATCTTCTAATTCCATATGGGATCCTTGTCTGCAAAATCCCAATGGTATATAACTGCAAAGACCAAATAAGAAACACCACAGGCTTGTCATCCCCCCAAGACAATATATGTATCACCAGTGACCAAGCTTACCCTGTAAGGTATTGATATGGTAAACACCTGAGACTCCATAAACACTCACCAGGATGGTTTCCAAAGAAGAGCTTCCTACAGGCCAACACAAGTTGAAGACAAGTCCCTGGAAGTGGTCCCAGCCTTTTAATAATCACTGTGCCAGTGCTTAGTAATGTCCTGGAGCAAAGAGACTCTTGTCTGAAGCCTAATAGCTGCTACAAACACCTTGACCATTCTGGGTATTTCTCTGTTGGCCCAATGAGAAATTAAGCAATGTACTATCAAGCATGGTGACCACCAATTTTGTTCATGTGCAAGGCTAATCTGAAAGCAACAAAGACCTTAAGAGATGACCAGTGTAGTCTGTTGGGTTTGGAAGCCCAGAAATTCAATGAAACAAAATCTGCTGCTCCTTGTCAAAAATCCAAAAATCAGGTGTGATCGGGATGGCCAAGTCCCTGGCTTCTGGGACTAGCTGATAAAATGTGGATACCTACTAGTGAGAACAACTGTCATTGAGGAGGTTAAGGGCCAAAGGGATGCACTGGACAGGAAAACACAAATTGTTACATATGCTATGGAAGACTAATAACCTCAGTAATTACTTAATTGATATGTATACCATGGTGGAATAATTACTTCATTAGATTTTCTTTTGCAGAATTCAGTGAACCAGACCACCACTGTTACCCAAATGGGTATGAGTTCCAAAAACAGTAACATCATTTTTCCTTTCAGAGGACCAGTTAGATAGCCAAGATGCAGGAAAACCATGGCACTTTGAAGTAGGCAGCATATATGTATATATATATATATATATATATATATATATATATATATATATATATATATATATATATATATATATATATATATATATATATATATATATATATAGGCATACATTGCTTAATATGCAATGTCACCACCCCCACTGCATCTGTAAATAACTGTAAAACATTTGTTGTAATTAAATAATCTTGCAAAAAAGATAGCCCATCAAAGTCTATCAAGAAAACAGATCTCTATCTTGACTGAAAGCTTCATTTAAACTTTCCAAATAATCATCTGCTGGCTCACTCTGCAATTCATTCAAACTTAGCTGGCTAAAGTGAGACCCATTACCTGTCTGAGTTCCCATGGGAAGCACTTCCTCACTTGGTTCATCCAGGCCTTTCTGTGATATGCATATTTTTTTTTTAGGTGCTGTTTCAATCTCCAATAATGTCAAAGCAGAGATTTGATGAATGGCCCTCTTAGAATAACATTGGGAAGGCTATTCAGGCTTTGGCTCTTTCAATAGGCAATTCATCAAGCAAGAGTTGAGCTTGTACAGTTATTTAGTGCCACTTATAGTACTTCTCATATCCATAAGAGATGCCATCCTTCTAAGAACAAATGAAAAGTCAATAATCCATGAGTGGAAAACTCTCTCAGGCTCACAGTCAGATCTTGGCTTCTAATACCAACTGAGGGAAAAGTAGAACTTTACACATACACACAAACATGCACAGATAGATAGATATATAGATCGATAGATAGATGGATAAATAGATGGATAGATAGATAGATAGATAGATAGATAGATAGATAGATAGATAGATAGATAGATAGATAGATAGATAGATGTCAAGGACAAAATGAGATAGGATGCGATATTTTATTAACTTGAGAATCTGACAGCAAACAAACAGACACTTGTTCAGAAATTAGTGCTATCAGCTTAACATATAGAGTTATAGGTTCATAGTTATATTCTAGGCTAGTGACTACGAGGGCCTTTATAAGCATAACCATGCAATCCAACCCCATTATGTTCCTATGCATCAAGGGTGTTTATTAGGAGGGGTTATGTTACTTAGGAAGTCCCTGCCTGAGAAACACGTTCAGAGAAATCAACAATGTCTCGCTTCATGGATTCCAGCGAAGTATGTCTTAGGTCATTAATGCCCACATAGGGTATGATACAATCATAGCAGTGCTGTAGTGACTTAAGTGCATGCATAACTTGATGGATTCTGGCACCAGATAAACAACTAACCTTTACCTTCTCCTTGTTCAGTCTAGTGAGTGGGCATCTGTGTGTCATACAATGGAGTCTGCTAAGACAAGAGTCCAGGGTAATTTATTGGCTTGCCTTATGGACTTTGCTGTTGGAGAACCACTAGGTGTAAGAATTTGTATTGTTTGGTGTTGCTTCTGGTGAGTACTTTAGAGATTGTTGAGGAGAGATGTTACCGTTGATAGGCTTATGAGGTCTTTGAGGCTTGGGAAAAATTGTTATTTAGTGCCTTGGCATAGGTCAGTCTATGTGTGTGTGTGGTGGATACTGTGTTTGGTGGATGTAATGTGTCTGTTCTTGACAAACTTGTTTGTATCTGAGATTTTTGCCTCCAGAGAAATTGTGTATGTGCATCTCTTGCATGGTGTTTTTTTTTTTTTTTTTTTTTGTAGGATTAAATGGTTGTCTGCAAAGATGAGAGCATTGCTACATTCTGTCAGGATGCCCATACCTACCAAGCTGGCTATAGACACATTTGGAAATGCCATACCTTGTTGTCTGGACCTGTATTTGAGGTAGCTACTGTAGGTCTTGGACTGTTGGACTGGGTTATATACAGAGTTCTCCATGAGTAGTCTCTGGAGTTTGGCACTACACTAGGTTAGGTTGCGCTAAGATTTTATATAGTAGTGCTGTTTACTGTAAAAAAAACTAGCTGCACTAAGCTTGTCTCTGCACAGCAGCTTTGTTTTATCCATACTAAGTTACAGGTTTCAGTTGTAAGGGAAGTTTTATTAACAAAATTTACAATGTTGAGGTAATGATAACTTTAACAGCTAACTTCTGATACCACTTAACGAAATCTATCCCACAGCTGGGAATCAAAACTAGAACCTTTTGAATATGGGTCAAGAACGCTACCATGACATCAAACAGGACCCAGACAAACTTAATTGTAAAATTACTTAAAATGAAGGAACAGGATAACTATTTAAAAGCAATTGGCCCAGAAAAAAATAAACATTTCACCATCTGAAAGCCGAATGTTCTGTGACCATCAGTTATTAATGCATGCTACCATGATGTTTTTATATGTATATTTACTAATAACTGTTATTAGATCTTTTTATTTATTATCCCTTTCTTACATCATGGCAGTGACAGGGTAAGCTCAGTTAAAGATAAAAGTCTGTTGAAGCTCTATGAAAAAAGGGGAGGGGGTGTATCATAAAAAGAAAACAGACAATCGTATCGATTGTATCAGGTGGGCTGATTCACTAAAAAAAAATCCAGCGTAATCCAAAGGAAAAAATTGCTTGTCAAGCAACCTAAAAGATATAACTAGAGTACACCCATTGGGACCTAGGCTAATATTAATCACATCTGCAGTAAGATGAAATGAGGAACCACATTAAAGTGGAAGGGTAGTATGAAATAACCCAACTCTTGTGTACTGCAACACCCCACAAGCATCAATGAAGAGAAGCCTTCATAGTGAAAGAAACATAAATCCAAACATCACACTGTCTGCAGAGAACACAAACTCAATCTCTCCAGCAAGGGGGAAAGGTAACTACAGACCAAATGCAAAGCAGGGGTAAATGTTCGTATCATGACTGAAGCCTCTTAATCTCAGAGGGCTCAGAAACTGAAACAGTTTTCAAATATTGCTATTATTAACCTCAAAAAATTGCTACAATGACAGGCTTTGTATAGCATGCATTTTCTGAAGGGAGGAAGCCTAAAACACAAATGACTGCCATTATTTACTGGTTTTGATGCTCAATACATTGCCCAAAAACTGCAAGTCTACTGAGGAACAGAGCAAAAATGAGACAAAATCTGGGTGTACTGCTAATTCCTTGAAAGGCAAGAGGGATGCTGAACTACAGACCACCGATGGCAAGCAACTGCCCTTTACAGACCACCATACCTGACAAACCAATGCATCAGATACTTATCTCTAAAATACACAAGATCAAATGCAATCATTGGTTAAACACAATCATCAAGAGACACCTTCAGTGACAGATACTTGGCATAATGAACTTCTAACCACTAACACAAACTAAGGCAAACAAATGCCATTGCCCTACACTTTAAAAAATGCTGAAAGACATATACACAAATGAAATATGATAAACCCAGCAATCAAGAGTACCAGAGACCAAAGTCAGAATCCACAATGGATCCAATCCAGCCAACAAGGTGAGTGCTACCAATGTCAGACTGTTAGCCCACAATGGAACCATTTCAACCACAAGGCAAGTACATCTTGATGTTGTAGTAAGACGGAACACAACTGAACTAGGGTGGAATAATAATTGTGTTAAAGGATGACATTAAAGTCCATTTTATGCAATATTATGCCAGTATTGAAAGCTGTATTGAACTGTGTTTTTCTCAATATATACAAACTAATTTAAATGCAACCAAAGGCAACGTTGTGGAAGTAATTAAATTTCATGTATCTAGCTATTTTTAAAATCTGTATTATATTAGGTGACCAGAACTTGCTTAGAACAAACTGAAGAGAAATATATATTTGAGCCACATGAAGAGAATATTTCCATAGTATTTTAAAAATTATTATAAAATCTGCAAGACAATAAAAGTTTTCACTATGTTTACTAGAAATACTGAGAAATAAGAGTATGAACTGTTGTTACCATCCCCTGTTAATGAACATCAACTTATTAAGACAAGGATCACTTACTAGCCTAAAGGTGACTACGAATAAAGAGTTGGGAGAAGACTATGGGTTTATTACTGATTATAAGGCAGCAAACGTGTCTGCAAAAAGTACCCTGGGAAATTATCTTTAAAGGAAATGACATACATGGATAATTGTCTTTAAAGGAAAGCACATGACATGTGGCAAACTTTAAACATGAATATTCTGCAAATAAAGATTAAAAGGAAATGCATGATACTTTGTAAAGTTTAAAACTGAGTAAGCCCTAAAGATTCCTACTAATTAAATTAAAAAAAATCCTCAAAATGGACATCAGGTGAAAGATAATACTGCAACACAAAAGTTAAATATCAAACGTAGTACATATATAGACCATCAAAAATATAGAAAAAGAACTAGAGAGGTTCTTGTGAAAATTAGAAAGGAAGCTTTTTTTGAACACTTCAGACAACAACAGAAAACGATGACACTTATGGCAACAACAACTTCTAAATGCAGGACACTGTCAGGAAGGTAGTAATGGACCTGATTGTGGACAACTATTTTTTTTTTTCATTTTTGTAGTTATAAAGTAAAAGCAGTACAAACAAATAATATTGATGAGTCATATACTTGCCAAAAAAAACTTTAATAATTTAAATAGCATTCAATTAGAAAAAAAGGTATCAAGGTGTTTTTGGTGACCAATAAAGATATAAAATGTTGAAAACATTACTAATGGTACCATTTCAAACAATATTTGTTAAGACTTACAAGAAAATATGAAAAAAGACCACTATGGAACTTCTTTTCAAAAATAAATGAAATCCTGAAAAAAGTGTTGTTGCAGACCATACATTAACTATTAAATTTTGATCATATCAAGGAAAGAATGATATATAATAAACCACTGGGTGAGTAAAGCTGGAAAGAAAACACAATCTCAAAATCAGCATTCATATTTAAGGCACCTCAGTAACCACTTCTAGTCAGGTTTCATTTAAATACAATTGTGTACTAAAAGAAAAGTTACAAGTATATCTCTAATATGTACGTCAAGATACTGATTTTGAATGAGTTGGCCACCAGCTTGCTCGTGGGTATATAGGTACATACTAGGCTAACTGCTCTTACAGGCCATTTTAAGCCTAGCCAGTTTCCTTTTGCTACTTGAATTGACCTATCCCATGAGGTGTTATATTGGCCTTATCCATCCCAAAGGAAATACTTATATTTTGACCCATGCATGGGATAAAGCATTTATGAGCTGCCTCTGTCCATTAGTAGTATAGATATATGTATTTCTGAATACAACTTCATCAGGTACCATTATTAGAAAATATATAGGAAGGCATGTTGGAAAAATAATTTATTTTTTCAAGGAAGTATGCATCTTACCATTGTCAAAGGTCAGTTCATACTGCACAAGAGATGACAGTTGCGCACAGGCAATGGGGTCTCTCAAGACACAATTTTTAGATAGCGGCTACAATAGGAAATTGGTTGATAGTATAAAAAGTAAAGTGGAACTTGATAGATCTTGTAAGGCAAGACCTTATTATTCAGGTGGATGAAGAGATAGAATTAACTTAGATCATAATAAAAGAGTTGTCTCCCAACAAAATTTAAGATTTGTAACTAAGTTCACCAATGATGTGGCCCTTGTATGTAACATTATATCTAAAACTGGCAGATTTTGACTACTGATGCTAAAACAGCTGCTCTTGTAGATGATAATCCCAAGTTTACCTATAAGAGATTTAACAGTTTAAAAGATTTGTTATGTAATGGTTTCTATTTGCAGTTTAATACTGTAATGAGAATAGGTACATATTTATGTCGTAGATGCAAAGCTTGTGCTGCCATCTCTAAATAGCAGATTTTTGGACATCCTAGTTTTCATTTTAGTTTCAGACCACAATGCTATGCTGAGTGTCAAACAAGAAATGTGATTTATTTGGCTACCTGTGAGGGGTGCATGTGTTTTTATGTTGGCAAGACGACAAGGAAACTGAAAGAAAGGATTTTACATCACACGTGTGATATTAGGAATAATAATATGAATAATGAACTGGCCAAACATATTAATGAATACAAAGGGCATACAATTTCTTTCAAAGATTTGCAGCACTTAAAAAATAATTTTAGAGAGGGTGATATAAACAACCAGGTAGATTTAGCTGAGTTGAGATGGATACTTACATTGGGCAGCCACGGTGGTGCAGCAGTTAGCATTGCCGCCTCACATCAATAGGTTCTCCGGTTCGGTTCTCACCTGGGGTGCCTTCTGTGTGGAGTCTGCATGTCCTCCCTGTAGTCACATGAGTTTGCTCCAGTTTTCTCCCAAAGACATGCTGTAGCTGGATTGGACAGTCTAAATTGGCCCTAGGTATGAGTGTGTACATGTGTGTGCCTTCTGTGGAAGGTTGGGCTCCGGGCTGACAACTCAACACCATAAAACTCCACTGCCAATCATGAGTGGACAGGTGATCTGCTCTGGTGACCCCTAGCTAGAAAAAGCCAGAAGAAGAGATGGATACTTAAATTACAAGCAGACAGACAACCAGGGCTTAATGCCAGTATTTCTTTGAAACCTGCTGTAAAGGGGCATAAATTGAGGAGTTAATCTCATTGGTCAATATATTGCTTTGTGAGGGTTTATATCAGTCCTTCGAAATGGCTGAATATCAAAAACCAGATGTTCGAACTGTAAAGTTCGAACACTGGTAATGGCAAAGCCGTGGCCCACTGAATTCTTTCCCAGGGAAAGAATTCAGTGGGTCATTTCTGTGGCTTCATGAGTATCAGGACTGTGGTGGGAAGTTACGGATCGGGTTCAGGTAAGTGTGCGATTGTGTGGATGTTATGGTTAGGGAGCGGGTCAGGTGAGTTAGGGTTAGAGCACGGGTGAGGTGGATGTGCGATAGCAAAAGACTTTAGGGTTAGGGCGGGATAGGTGAGTTAGGGTTAGGGCATGGGTCAGGTGAGTGTGCCATAGAGAAGGACCTTAGGGTTAGGTTCATAGGTTCATAGGTTCATAGGTTCATACTAGGCTATCTGCCCGAGGGCATTTACAAGCCTAGCCCATCGTTTTGTGGCTTACGCCACCCCTTTAGTATGGGGAACTATACCCATTATTTTGCTGTGCCTCTGTCGAGCAGTGACACTGAGGTAATCCCTGGGGTATATCTGCGATCTCCCATCCATTGGTCAAGATTTCTCTTGAACAAGGCCAGCGAGGTGCTCTGCCTCACATGTACCGGGATTTTGTTCCACAGCATAGGGAGTCTTTGGGTGATGAATCTATCCCTCCAGCACGTCCTATTAATAGCCGTGTTGAGGTTTAAGTCTCCCGCCCTTGTGGCTCTGATGGATCTAGATTTTTTGAGGTGAAGCATATTCATCAAATCTGGGTTTGACATGGCCTTGTATGTTAGGCAAAGGTCACCTCTGAGCAAGCGGTAAGCAACTGAATAGAGCTGGAGTTCTTTCAGTCGGGCAGCATAGGACAGATTTTTGAGACCCTTTATCCTTTTGGTGAGGAACTTTTGTGGCCTCTCCAGCTGCTGCAAGTGTCGGGTCAGATACATTCCGAATGGGGCATTGTACTCAATCATTGGTCTGATGAGTGATGAGTAAAGGGAGACTATGACCTCCCTTGATCTAGATGAGAATCCCTTCATGATAAGGTGGGCAATGTAGAAGGTCTTCCTAACTACTTTAGCTACATGGGTGTCGAATGACAGACTACTATCAACCTGGGTCCCCAGGTCCCTGATAACTTCTTCTGTGCTCAGTGGATTGCCACCTATTTGGTAGCTAGGGGTAACCTTGTTTTTCCCGAAGGGTATGACTATGCATTTTTGGCATTTAACTTTAGGCCGTGGCTCTGGCACCAGTTATCCGTTTCTGTGAGACCCTTCTGAAGGATATCTGTGTCAGATGTGTTTTCTACTATGGCGCCCAGTTTGCAGTCATCTGCAAACTTTGTCAGCCATAACCCTCCTGTGTTTGCTTGTACTTCGGAAAAGTAGATGCCAAACAAGAGTGGGCCCAGGACTGAGCCCTGTGGGACACCACTTGTGACAGGCTTTGAGTCTGACATGGCGCCAGCAACTCTGACCCTGTGGGTTTTGTCACTCAGCCAGTTTGCAACCCATCTTGTGATGTATGGGTTAACATTTAAGCTGATGATTTTTTCAATGATACCCGAGTGGGGTATTGTATCGAAGGCCTTAGCCAGATCGAGGTAGGCTGTATGGACCGCCTTTCCCTCATCAATGGCTTTGGTGACTGTTAGGGTTTGGGTTAAGGTAAGTGGATAGGTAGTAGTGTATGTACAGTTTAATGTAGGGTTAGATGTAGGATTTTGAGTGTATGTGTGTGGATTAATGTTGTTTTGGTGTGTTTGTGTTGTGTGTGTGTTTCTTGGAACAGTGATTTTTTTCCCTGGGATAAAAATCGCTGTTTTAAGACTTCTATGTTTTTGCAGTTCGTGGTTTGAAGTTCAAACATATGGTGTTCGAACTTCAGACGTTTCGATGAACTGATATAGACCGGCTTTGAGATAGGTGCACCTTATTTTAAAAAGCTTGATTATCCTGTTTTTATTCATGGATCTGATGAAGCCTAATAAATGAAAGTGCTTATCCTTTGTTTTATAAAGTTTTATTAAAAGATGTTCAGTTTATGCTTATAGCCGTGGTTACCTTGCTGGTTATTTTGGTGATTTTAAGACTTACAAGAAGACATGAAAAAAGACCACTATGGAACTTCTTTACAAAAATAAAGGAAATCCTGAAAAATGTATTGTTGCAGGCCATACATTAACTATTAAATTCAAATAATATCAAGGAAAGGATGATATATAATGAGTGAGTTAAAGCTGGAAAGAAAACACAATATATATCTCAAACTCAGTGTTCATATTTAAGTCACCTCAGTGACTACTTCTAGTCAGTTTTCATATAAATTCAATACTTATTCATGGGTATATATGTACATCTTAGGCTAGCTGCACTTACAGGCCATTTTCAGCCTAGCCAGTTTCCTTTTGGTGCTTGAATTAACCTATCCCATGAGGTGTTATATTTATATATTAACCCATGCACAGGATAAAGCATTTATGAGCTGCCTCTGTCCATTAGTAGCATAGGGGGCAATCCTTGGGTAAATTTTCTTTTACCTATCCACAGATCCAAGTTGTGCTTGAATCTAGACAGGGATGAGCCTTGGTTTATGTAGATTGGAAGTCTGTTCCAGAGCAGTGGATAGTCTTCAAGATATACTTGTTCCTCCAAACTACTATGTTGATGCTGCAGAAGAGATTTAGAACCCTGGGCCAAACATATCTAATGCCATCTGACTTGCTGATTTGCAGTAGAATTATCAGTAATGGGTCAAAGGATGCCTTGTATGTAAGACTCTGGTCAGTTCTTAGTAGTCTGTAAGATACTGAGTGTAGTGGCATGGCTTTAATTTAGTTCATGTAGGACCTTTTTTAGGTCTTGCATTCTTTTAGTAAAGTATCTCTGTAGGCATTCCCGTTGTTGCATGTCTCTGGACAGATACATACCAAAGGGGCTTTATACTCAATGATTGGCCTAATGAGGGCTGAGTAAAGGGAGGGAATGACATCTCTAGATCTATATAAAAATCCTACAGTTATAAGGTGCACAATTTAGATAAGCTTTCTCATGACAGGGAACACATGTTGGTTGGAATGTAAGTCAGTGTCCATATAAGTTCATAAATCATGGACAACTGGGGCAACTCTTAGGGGAGTATTGTCAATGTGATATCTTCCCGGGGTAGACAACTTTCCAAAGCACATGATAATGCATGTTTTGCTATTTAATTTCATTTGAAGATTCTGGCACTAGTTATTTGTTTGGGGTAGAACTTCCTACAGAATGGCTAAGTCATTTGGCATCTCACTGCTCCTAGCTTGCAGTCATCTGCAAACTTTATCATCCAGAACCCTTTCATACTGGCTCTTACTTCAGAAAACTAGATGCCAAACAGAAGATGTCCCAGAACTGAATCCTGGGAGACTCCACTGATGACTTGTTTTTGCTGAAGTAGTTTTTTTCTATTTTGATCATCTGCATTCTTGAAGTGAGTGATTTGGCAATTCATTATTTGACGTAAGGGTTTATTTGCTGTTTATTTAGCTTTTCTACTATGCCTTAGCTGGAGATTGTGTCAAAGGCTTTGGCCAGGTTGAGGGCTGTTGTGTATATCATTATACCTTCATTCCTTGCTTTGATAACATTTTTCAAAAAAGTCCAACAGGTTAAGTAAGCATAACATGACCTTGATGAACCCAGTGTATGGAGTGTCCCTGTATCCTTATTGATTAGTTACAGGATAACTCTTTCCATGGCTTTGTCTATGAGTCTGATCAGACATATGGAGCTAAAACTGCCCGGGACTGTGGAATGTCCCCCATTATGCAGGGGAATGACTATAGCCAGTCTCCATATGCTTGGTACAAAACCCTTATGATGGCTGAAGTTGAGCACTGATGTTGGGAGTGGGTGCTAAATCATACTTCATGCTATTTAAGATGCATCCAGAAATATTGTGCTATGTGAAATGGTAGGCTTAGCTTTCTGAGTTGTATAGCTTGTGCAGTTCTCTGATAGGGAAAACAACTCTTGCACAGACAACCAAAGAGTTAAGCCAATGGCAGAGGACTTAATGCAGCTGTTTTTTGTTTCCCCATTTTGATGAAAAGGTAATTTCTCACAATTCAGGTGTTTCCATTCTTCTCAGATTCTTGAGTAAAAGACCATAGGTGGGTGCAGCTCTGTGCAGGTTATAGCACATGAACAAGAGAAGGATCAAATTAAATAAAGCCAATGGTGAAGCTCTGTGAATTCAGAGTCTGTAACAAATCACAGCTCTCACCTTCTCAAGGAAAAACCTCTAAGTAGTGTAGCACCATTAGGGAGCAGCAGGGAGGGCAGTACTTAATGCATCAGTGGGGGCTGGGAGGGTTATAGAAATGTAGCAGACACTATAACTTGGAAGAACAGTAGCAAATACAATAACAGTAGCAAATGCAACAAACAGAAAGGCAATGGAATGCAACCTTGTGCAGGTAGATGATAAGTAGACTGCATGACTTTAGCAACTAAGCTGTAATGCAGACAGCCACAGAAGCACAGAAGTACAAATTCTGCAGAAAAAATACAATGCTGTCATTATTGGAATCCAAACTACAGTCTAAGGTACCATGCCAGGCAGGGATTTAACAGTAGCAATGCTTATGGAAAAATGCAATAATACATTATTAAATAAGGCTCATATCCTGTAGAAGTTCACAATTCTCCCACAACTGCAAATGAGACTACAACACTAAGTTCCCAGACCAAATTCAAATACAAAACAATTAATTTTACAAGTAATTCTACTTAAGTGGGTAGAAGTACAGTATAACATATGTATTATGCTCAGATCTTGCAGTAATTCACAATTTTCTCACAAATACAAATTAAGCTTCAAGGTCCTAAAACAACTTAGGAAAATGAAAACAGATAACATTTTGGCTAAAAAACATAGCAAAATGGAAAAAAAAGTACAAAAAACATTATCACCACATAGGTGCACCTGCAATACTCAAGCAAAACTGAAATAAAATCTTTGTTCTTCCCATTTTGATGAAAGGCTAGTTTCTCACAGTTCAAGGCTTTCCACATTTCTCAGAGTCTGTGAGGAATAACAAAGGCAAACAGATCTATGACATATAGTAAAGAGAATAGAAGCCTTTTTATCAAGTAGAATATAAATGGCATTACAGGAAATTTGATGGAATATAAACAACAAGTTTTACTTCAATGAATTCAGGGATCCATATAATTTTGGGATTATATAGATTTATCTTACAGCTCCATGAAGAAATGTTTTCTGTCTTTACATTGGTCAACTAAAATTAGGGAGGACAGTTAATGACAACCTCAGATCATAACATCCTTCAGTCATGTTATCATAGCTTAACCATTTGAGCTATGAAGCAACAGTATGATTATAAGGCAGAACAAACAAAAATGTATATTATGTATGCATATTGAAAATGAAAAAAACAGTGGTCCAAATCCAAAAGACATGCTCTCAGTGTAAGTGATTACTTACACTTACAAGACTTTTGGACTCAAGCCGTTGATGTAAGCCTGTTTAAAGATATGCCTTACACTAAAGTAAGACACTTAAAATGAGATCAAATCTTTTGGAATCAGGGCAGATTTACACTGAAAGCAACTCTTTTTGAATCTGGCTGAATACCATATTTTTGAGAGGAAAGATTTTAGTAACAATAGCCTGTAAAGATCTTTGTATTTTACTGGTCGGAGACTTAAACTCCACTAAATGCAAAGTCTATTAAGACATAGTTATTAGGTGAAATAATGTTGTAAAATACGTATTAAGTCACGAGATTCAAAGTCTAATCCCCAAAAAGCTATAACATAAACTGAATATTTTAGTCATCATGTTTTATACACAGGAAAATCTCCCCATTCAAATTTTCTTAAACACTTAAGCATTGAGTCTAGCAAAATAACTTGATTAACAGATATCTACAATGAACTTTAAGGGCACATTTTGCAAATAAATTTGTGACTGCTATAAAAACAAAACCAAGTTCTTTGAGTGCTTCTATCACAAGATTATACTTGTCGTTTACAGCAAGAGTTTGTCCCCGCTGTTAACTGATATAAAGCTTATTAAATGCCAGTTTTTGGTTCTAAATCCAACTTCTAATCTGCAGTCATTTAATTGGAGACTAGTGGTTACACAGCATATGATTTATGTTCTTAAATAACTTACTGTGATGTTCATGTTCATCATGGTGCTACTGGTTTGTTCGCTGAAATTAAACCTCTAAGTCTGAAGAATGTTAACTGTCTGCCAGAGAATGTACGAGACAAGGCCTATGAAGAAGAACTAGTATAGCTATATATCTTTTACAGTAAACTTAGATTTTGAAAAGTAAACAAAAAGGACAGTACGTGGCGAAGATGACAACCATATAAATGATGATGTGATTATAACTAGCAATAAAAGTATCATGTTAAATAAGCAATGACAACATGAAAAACATAATCTGTGATCAAAGCTGTACAAGCATTTCATGTCTGACATAAATGAGTGGACTAGCAGAACTAGGGTACCTTCAGTAAAGGACTTGCAGATGGTTTTGATTTAATCCTATGCAACTCATTAAAGTTACCTTTTATCATATAAGTACCCTTTCTGCTACTGTTTATATATATAATTCATTTACATGCATTTTTTTATGCTATTCTGCTTTTATAGCAGGTCTTTCAGCTCACTATCTTCCACAAATATCTATAACATTTAAGTCTATAAGTATGGTCTGATAGCATAGATTTCATTGCATTACTTCCATCAGATGTGGCTTGAACTGATGACATTCAAAGATTGACTTTTAATGTGTATGCACAGTTCTGTGACAGTCCTTTGCATAGAAAGTTTGATGTACTTTAAAAGAAAAAGCAAGACATTTATAACTGTGGATACTAGTATCATGTTCTCCATCCATGGATGGATAGTTACTGAGTAATCCCAATATCTTGCCATTTATATCTTTTTATTCAGAAAAAAATGCTGATGCGCATTTCTAGCATTCCTTTCTAACAAGGAGCAACGTGTTTGTACTAGTCTACCTTACCACTGATGTGTGTTTCAGTCCTAAACAGCTGATATGCCTGTAAATCAAATCATAGCACTATCTAGGGCCGCATGCTTTGTGGATCCACTTATGTGTTTCTGTCACACTGATCCTTCTTTCTTCTGCATTTACTGATTGAGCACTATTACAGGACAACAGCTGTTAAATGTGCACTTTCACATGTTTCCATTATATTTGTTTTATAATCCCTCTCTGAATGACTTTAGTGTCATGAGTGTGATTATATACCCATGTGCTACTGCACCAGCCGCATGCCTTAATAACGTTGGTGTCATGAGTGTGATTATATAGCCATGTGCTTCTGTACCAGTTGCATGCCTTAATAACTTTAGTGTCATGAGCGTGGTTATATAGTCATGTGCTATTGCACCAGCCACATGCCTTAATAACTTTGGTGTCATGAGCGTAGTTATATAGTCAAGTGCTACTGCACCAGCTGCACGCTTTAATAACTTTGGTGTCATGAGTGTGATTATATAGCTATGTGCTACTGCCCCAGCTGGATGCCTTAATAACTTTGGTGTCATGAGTGTGATTACATAGCCATGTGCTACTGCTCCAGCTGCATACCTTTCCTTGTGTCTGTACTTAACATTCTGCATATGTACCTCTATTTATACACCCTTCCACTAGCTACTGCATTTCTGTTTAAATGATCAGTATGCAAATGGCTTGTCAGTGGCTCAGAGGATCATGCACCTGCCTTTGGTACTAGAAGATGAAAAATATGTGATTTTTATTCCCACATTAGTTATTTAAATTCATGTTTCCAATACTGATGCTGAAGTGCAGCATAAGGGGTATGCAATTCTCACTAGCGTGCTAATTCTCACAAGTGTGCCAGCTATCATCCTTCAAATGAGATATCAAATTCATACTCCAAATGCCTGCAGTGGTGGTAGCTATGTTAGCTGTAAATGATACTATGGAACCTATCAACAAAAATGGAGTCTTTATTAATAGAACATTTATGTACAACAAAAATATGTTACAGTACTTGTGTAAATAGCATAGAAAAAAATGCATCTCAAAAAAACATGGATTTACATGCATAAGACAGAATCAAAGTAGCTAAATAAATTTATTTCTACATCCCTCAACCCCTTTTGTCACATACAATATGTCCCATTCCTTATTCTGAAATAGTCCCTTACATCTGACTTGACATAAGAACCATGCAGGAGATCACCTTATCCCATTTAGTTGTTGCAGTGTTCTATTCCCTCCCATAAACACCATAAAAAATCATCTGAATAGATAACAATTTCAGAATTTTATATCCATAGTCCTCATATAACCTTTTCCAAAAATCCAAAAATTCATATAATCTACTATATTGTAAAAAAAACATGTTCCATATCCTTCTCCCTTCTGAAATGTTGTCAGTCAAAATGATTAGTGTTGACACGCCGGAAAAAAGGACTGAAACTCCAAGAGAAGAATGAATCTTGAACATCAGACTTCTCCTTTAAACTTTTGTTTTCATGGGCAAGCTCATCTGCACCTCAGTTTGGGGTGCAAGCTCCACCACACCTCCCAGACTTATATATACCAAATCCAAGATCACCATGTCTCAGAGAAAAGGGAATATTCTGGGAAATGGCCATCTTGGACTTAATATATGTTAGTCCATCTCTTCGGCCACTCAGTCACTATGTTTCTGAACTTGCTCATGTAGGTTCTGACATTTTATGTGGTTACCTCCATATCCTATCCCACACCACATCCCTTTATAGTGCATATTCCTTCACTATTTTTGTATTACACACTTCCTTTTACAAGAAGTTTCTCCAAGATACCTTGCCAAAGGAAAGCATTTTATTTCAAAATCTCTCTATATCCTTTCTAATGTCCGTGTGCTTGTATTCTTACAGATATAAGGTTCTTGCCTTGAAACAATCTTCTGTGCATTTGTTTTTGTAGTATCAGTATTGTTTGTCTGTATATGTTTTTCAAAGCCCAGAGCTTAAGTAGTTTGCATTGTCATCCATTTACCAATGGAGAAAGACAAGAACTCCCATACACACTGTGCAAACAATGCCTTTTTTCCAAAAGCAATAACTTACTAATATCTCCCACAATTAGTGATGTGATAACATAATATATGCCTTTTTAATGTTGCATATCTACATCAAGTGATCACCTTTGTTTCTACTAAGAATCTTTCCTATGATTTCCTTCAGAATAATCAAGAACTCTGGAGCCTGCCTACCTGCTATCCCATATATTCCCTTGTGCATGCTTTCATTCATCCTACTCTTCATTCTTATCTGTAATATCTCATGTTTCCATCTTTATATTCTGGACAATGTCTCCAATGATGGAACTGCCACCAACTGTGTCAAATGCTTTGTTTCTGTCTGCTCCTAAATGAAGTAAGAATCATGAAAATATTTAGTAATATGTCATCTTATCATCTGCACTATTTTTTTCTCATCTGTCTTTGCAACAGAAAACCCTTAAGTTCTTTAAAGAATGCTTGTTAACAGTTACATTCCTATGTCCTATCCATATTTGTGCAAAAACATATCCCACTGTTGCGTGTGTGTGTGTGTGTGTGTGTGTGTGTGTGTGTGTGTGTGTGTGTGTGTGTGTGTGCGTGTACGCACGCATACACGTGCGTGGGTGTGTGGTGTGGGTGTCTGTGTTTGTGTATATTTAAAACTGACTTACTGGTAGATTAGTCAGTATGAAATGTAGCAGTGCTATGTGAGATTAGTAATTTATTACAACTGCAATATCATAAAAATTCATCTTGGGTTCAGCCATCTTTAGCTTATCTCTACTTAATATATGATTTCTTCTGAGGTTTAAAGCACCAGCTATGATGATGATGGTGATGAGCTAAAACTGGCAAGTATGCTAAATTACAACTTAAGCTTTTGCAGAATAATCTATACAATATCAATAACTAAGTCAATGAAAATAAAATGTATCTCAATACTTCTAAAATAAAAGTAATTCATTTGTTATAGCAATCATGTTGTTCATTATCATTTGTGTCATGACTTTCTGAAGAGTACTGAAATGTATTTGGAGTTAAACACCTTAAAAACATACAAATTCTACTCAGAGTAAATGAGTTGATTCATCTCTTGTTAACTGTTCATACCAGAAATGTAGCATTTCTCCACCCACTTTATACCATTTGTATAAGACCACATCTTGAATACATGTTTTCACTCAGATCCCCTTCATTAGAACCTCTTGGCAAACAACTGGAGACAGTGTATAGAAACATTACCAAAATACTTCAAGACACATCCCTATGCTTTTAAGATTAAATGTTTTAAAATTATATTTTTAAGATACAAAACATTTAAATGTGATATGATATTTGCTTAATAGTGACTTAGTATAGAGTTCTGTCCTAGTGCACATGTTTTAAAGAGAGGGTTCAGACTACAGGTTAGCCAAATCAGTTGTGAAAAAAGGTATAAGTCTATATAATGCATCTATATTGTCGGTATAATAATTTTCAATTTGTCTCTACATTTTATTTACAGTTCTTTATTTATACTTTAACATTCTCAGTGTTGGTACTCTTGCACAACTGAGTATGTGAGAATGTGCAGTGGAGTAAAACACACAAAAAGATTCAAGCTACCCTTGATAACTTGAACACTTATGACCATCTATCACCCACTGTGATGAAGGAACAAATGGTCAACTGAATGACTAGTAGGCAGCAGTAGCAAAATCAGCATAAAAAGGACACTTCTTTAAACACCATAATCAGATAACTGCAGTTACATGAACTGGTTCCTGTTAATGATGTGCATAACTTATTCAGAGGTTTTATGACCGCAGAGCTAGTTACAGTCTATTAAGTATGAAGATGGAGCAGACAAACTCCTTCAATAGGGATATACATTTTTTTCTTAGTTTTCACTTCCTCATTTAACCATACATAGTTGAAAATTAACTAATTTAGATGACTCATGCCCCTATCTTTGCTTGGTTGATTAATTGGCTTTTTGTAAGAGTTCTTATTTCTTTACATTTTTACTTCTATCTCTTTTTATTGTCACATTTCCCTTCATTTTTTTCCTTTCACAAACAAAAATAAATGTGTTGTTGTAGAAGACATTTACTCTTAATGCTGTCACTTGTAGTACCTGTGGCAATTTAATGTTTTACAGTTCTCCCTGTTCGGTGCCAACACAATGCATCATATTGCACGTCAGCATTATTCTGTACACTGTGGAATATTAATATGATCCAATGCAGCAGGGAGAAAGGCCACACATAAAAGTCACATGAATAATAGCAACAAAAAGGCCGGACAAATTACTCTTCACTCTGCAATACCTTAAACCTCCTTGAAACAATCAATGTGATATATGCAAACGACCGCTTAAAGACAATGAAGCGTTCCAGCTACATGGCTTCTGAATGACCACTGAAGTTTTACTTTTATTTAGTCTTTATTAATGCATTCAGGCAAATGAAGCAAACTGCACTGGCTGCAGATATGATATGTTTCATTCTTGTTATGGATTCATCAGAACAACACAAACAATTACTCGGACCATTCTCTGAAAACTCCCAGCTTATAAAAAAGACTGATGCCCATATCATAGGGGTAATTACAAAATATCGCAAATAAGAACCAAAACAATAGGGAAAAGGTCACACAGGAAAGCCACTTAGGCAACAATAGCAAAAAGATCAAGACCAATGAGTCATCATTGCAAAATACCTTAAACCTTCTCCAAAAGAGGCCTATGGCATATATGGAAATGATCTCCTAAGGACATGCAATTGTTACAACGGCATGGCTTTTAAATGCATCCTGAATTTTTACAAGTCTTTATTTATGTATTCAAGCCACTAAAGAAAACACAGAAGCCATAAGCATGACATGCTTTAAACTTTTTATCAACTCATCAGTATATAGCAGAAAAGGATAATTTGGACATTTTTGAAGACACTCAGTTTACAAAAAGGTTTTATGTCCATAACAGTAGGGTCATTGCAAAATATCCACATTAAAAAAAACACACAGCAGGCAAAACAATCACATAAAAAAGTCACATAGGTAACAACAGCAAAAAAGGCCAGAATAAATGAGTCTCCACTGTGTAATACCATAAATGTCTTTGAAAGGAGGCCCATGGGATATACCCCTTAAAGGCATATAATTGTCCCACCTACATGGTGCCTAAAATCGCACACACTTTTTTATTTTCACCAGTATTAATTAATGTATTCAGGCCAATAAAGTCACACTGCACTAGCTGTAGGCGTAATATGATTCACTCTTTTTGTATGGACTCATCATTATGCCTCTGTCTGCAAGTGTCCTAACTGGGCTTCAAGCATTATTTAAATGCAGTGTTACCTTCCTGATATTATAGTGAGCTGCATTGTGCATGGCCTACATTAACTGAAGCTTAAATTAATGGCACAGTATGTTTTTAATACTTTCTGTCTTAAATGAAACATGCTTGCTTGGAGAACCCAGAGAGAATTTGCTGCAATCATTTATTTTTCTTGCTGAATATATATATATATATAGATATATATATATATATATATATATATATATATATTGTCAAGCATCGAGTTATGTATATCTTTAGTGAAGTATTTTGATGATTCCAGAATTTTGCATACCTGTTTTACCCCAAGTAAAATGTCAGTGTAGCAGTGCACCAGAACATAAGGGGGTTGTGCAGCTGCTCATGCCTCAGCTGATGAATTCCACTGACTTGTAGCCTGGGGGTTAAGTGGCTGTTAACCTGTGCAAGCAGCTACTCATGCTGGGACTCAAATATACATTCAGCCAAGCAGCTGCTGCATGCAATTGCTTGCCTGCTAGGAATGGGGGTCAGGAGCTGCTTGTGGAATAGTTAAGTCAGAAAGGGAAAAAGGGAAGAAAGGAAGATTTTAGGTCTTGGTAACCATTGGTACATTAGGTTTAGACAGGAGATGGGGATTTCAGGTTTAGAGAGTGGTTTTTCATTAGGTTTACAGACAGGAGAGGGATTTTAATTTTAAGGTGTTATCAGTACATTAGGTTGTGAGAGGGAGGGGTGATTTTAAGTTGAGGGTTCAATCAGTAAATTGGGTTTCAGGAGGAGTGGGGAAGGGGATTTTAGGTTTAGTGAGTGAACATTAGTTTATGTTTAGGGACTGGGTGGGTGTTTTCTGGGCTAGAATCTGGGGTTTGGTAGGGCTTGTAATGATTAGGTTATGGGAGGAATGCAAGCAAGTGGCAATGAGTGAGCATGTCTCCAGCAAATATGTGTCAAGCACGCGTAGTAGATAACAAAAAAATACTGGTGCGTGTGTGTTTTTTTTTTTTTTTTGTCTGGATTATTTTCAGTCTTGTCGTTGCAGATTCTCAAGCTTCCTGTGAGTCAGACAGTGTCCATTTATTCCTGCATTCCTGGAATATCACCTGGATCTAAGGTGAAAGTTGTGTAAATGGAGTCATCGTTCAGGTAGCCATGGCCATGCATTGTATCACTCTCAGCATGCCAGAGATGACACTATTTGAATGGCATAAACTATCCTCATGTGGACAGAGAAGTGAAACAAGTTAGTGGTTTGGCTTTCAATGTCATTTCCTTGTGAATGGATGCTTCCATACTTTTGCTGTGAAAGGTACCAATAACCATTGTTTTAGTGAACATATTGCAAATTCCCATGGTGCCCTATTCATCATGTTGATCCTACCTGTGATGATGATAATGTCTGCATCCAGACCCATCCCTCTGTCCCATCAGGATGGATCTTTGCATTCTGTCTGTCAGCACTGTCAGGTAGCCAAACCATTAACTAACTCCTTGCCGCTTGGGAAGTAGTCAGGGTTTTCTGTTGTACATCACTGGTACAATACCAAGGTATTCAAATTCTTACCATCTGCATCTTAAATTCTGCAACCATCAGATGAGGTTATACTGTTCTTTTGAGAATAGCAGTTTCTGGAATATACATTCATGTTCTGATGTATAAGAGAAAGCATCTTCCAGAGAAATTTCAGACAATCTGCCTTTCTTCTTTCCTATTTATGCTTGTTTTCTGTTTATTTTTAATTTTGAATTCGATGTCTGAGTATATCATTTTTTAGTTGTATGTGCAGTATATATCCACAATAAAAATTAACAACTGTTCTGTAACTGACACACTTCATGTATTCAAATGCAATGTATCATCTACTAGTTTTAGAAAATTATGACCCTTACTACACAAAGATACTTTATGCTTCCATTTCTTGATAATACTCATGTAACATTATATTATTTATGCTTGTTGAAATCTCTAGTTTTCAGTTGGATGACTAATGTCAAAGAATCTCTGAAATAATTATTTCTCTGTAAAATATTGTGACAAATTTAAGAGATAGACAAACGCTTGGAAATAGTTCAATCAGTCTTTTAGAATGTTATATAAAGGACATAACACATAACACAAATATATGTTCATTAACAACCCAACTCTAAAAAAAGAAACATATAACCACTTCCCACTTTTTGTGAAATGCTTTCTTTTGATAGTTTATAAAGTAAACAGTTAAAATAAAGTTGCATTTTGTTAATATTGGTTCATGTATTCAGCAAACCAAAATGCAATAATGTTATGTTTTTAGTATGGTACAATGAAGTTCATAGAAGTACCTGGACAGAAGAACAGCAGATGGTCCACACAGTTGTTACAGAGTGTTTTTCATTTCATTTTGAATGCTTAACTTACCCCGTGAGACTTGTGTTCAGAAAATTATGGCTGTATAGTTCAATTTTTCTCCATCTGTAAATAAATACTTTTAATTTCTTGATGCAGTTTTAGTTTCCACAAAATTATATAAAATTTTCCTGGAGTAATTAGTCAGTACAGTGTTAAAAATTACGTATATTTTCTTGAACATTTTCTTTGCAGTTATCTCACACTGCAAAACATGGACATTATTATCAGATTACAACAGATGGAAATGGACATCACTTTGTTTAATGCTACTTTAATATGTAAGACATTATGGAACAGATATCGAAGAGCATTAGTCCAGCTACAGTGCGTGGTATGGTATAAAAAGACGAGAAAACACATTGAAGAGTCATACCATGTAAAAGTAACTATGCAAGTAAAAAAAGAAAAAAAAACAGAATGATCAAATGAACTTTCTTCCATTTTAGCATACTAGAGCAGAAATAATTTCAAATTTTTAGCTTAAAAATTCAACACACATTTTTAAACCACGTAGACTTGAGAAAGTAAGTCTGTAAAACACAAAGAGAAAGCTGTCAATAAATCTGTTAAATTCATGAACTTCGTTTACATATATAAAAAATAAGGGGTATCATTTATAACATTCTCTAAATGCATTTGTAGACGTTCTCTGCTCAAATTTCACCTGTATAACAAAGTTCTATATACCTGTACATCTATATAATAACCACTTTCCAAGAATTGTGTCCTTGCTTATACTTGCAACATTTCTATATACCTTTCTATGGTATTTTATTGTAGTTTGCAAAGTTTTTCTTCTCAAAACTCCAGCCAAAAGGATCAGATGGGATAAGAATAGCCCACTAAATAAATGAAAATAAATATTTATTTTTCCTTTATTGACCAGGTTAGTGATCTATTTTTAGAGAAGACCTGAGCTGATAATTACACTGCTAAGAAAAATTTGGGCAGAGCATTGGGAGACTCTTACTACTCTTTTTGATAGGCATTCTTGGATGTTTTACCTCCAGCTGAGATACTGACACCAACAACACAATCAGATGGTGCATCACTGTAACATTTCATCTGGAAGACAAGCACACACATTGTGCTAGCAGTCAGTCTATGTGGTATGGAAATTGAACCCACAGCCTTACATGCCAAGGTCAGGTGTACTACCTGGTGTGCTACTGATACTATTATATGCAGTCTACTACATAAATAAATGTGAAATAAATGTTTCTTTTTTAGAATTCTACTGATCTGTCACTCAGTATGTAATGGCAACACATTAACTATATAATTTTGCAGTCTCATAAAGATTTGTATAAATCCATTATTGTCTCCCCACATTAGATCCACTATGCAAAATTGAATTATAACTAAAAAAATAACCAAGTTGCTGAGGATAAGCACAAATGGGAACAACATAACATCTCCCAGAACAAAAGAATCGCTGCCAGCACACACACACAAAACACAGAGGCAGTGTTTTTTTTTTTTTTTTTTGATAGAAAACTATTACCAGTGATCCATAAACTGGGGGACTGAGACTCAAGGAGTTTGTTCTCCAGGAAGTATAAATATAAATCCCTGAAGAATACATGCCCATAGGAAGCAGAGACAAGTTGCCTAGTATAAAAAAATTGTGCAGGGCAGCGTACATATTAGGTGCCTATTAGCACATCTCTTCATTACTAGGTAGCAAAAATTTGAATATTGGAAACTCTGCTAATGAAACTCAATATCAGCCCAGTGCAGTGTCCTTCATTGTATAGAATTTATGTGCTCTATACTATGAAAACTAACCCAAAGTGTTGTATAGAATGCAGAGTAATGGCATGCTGGACTAATTGTTTGAATATCACCTTAAAAGTGTTGTCTTAGGTAGTTGTTGAATAGGTTTCTGTGAACTTTCCACATTTAGCTAACTTCTGTGTGCTTTAAAATTAAGAACACTTGGGATTACTTGTCCAGACACAGTAGGAGGTAGTCTGGCCTCTCCCTGTTAGGAAACACACAGGAAGTCTTAAACTAAGATCATCTTATTGGCCAGAGGGTTTTTTTAGTCAGTTTTTCAGTTTCCATTACATCTCTAAATTTTGTGTGATACTGGTCATCATGCACAGGCATTTGGCAGTGCTTTATATAGACACAAGCACTTAGAAATACATTTTCCTTATAACAGTACCTCTTAAACTGTACCCAGTAATCTGGTTATGCAAAGAACAGCTAGCTAATTTGTGGAGGAGAACTGCCTCACAAATGTATTCATACATAGCTTAGTTTTTTTTTTATTCTAACTTCAAAGGCACCCTAGCTAGCCCACTATTGACCCCTCTTGTACCTCACCCTTGCAGTTCACCAAAAAGGACCTGACATCATGGATATGCACTTTCCCATTTTCTCCATCTGGTGGATATGGGTATCCTGAGACAATGTAGCAATTGTCTCATGCTCACTGACAACCAACTAATCCTTAGAGTAACCACTACAGTGTGCCAGCAATGAATCACTCTCCCATTTGAGCACACAAAATAACAATCAGGTTGTGAGTAATACACAGACTACACCAACCACATATAGTATGTACCTAACACATACACCATCATATGCTCTGGCACTTAAAAACAATCTTCCTCCACCCCAAAGACCTCCCAGACATTTTAACCCACAAAACATATCCTCAACAAACCCAAAAACACTCTACCAAAATAACATCACACACCACATATACAGTCACATGGATCATTAACATCAAAGCCCATGAGGCAAGTCAACACAGTCCCAATGCTATTAGTCATTGAAGACTCCATTATGAGGCATATGTATGCCCCATTCAGCAGGCTGAACAAGGAGAAAATCTTAGTCAATTACCTATCAGTGGCAAGAATCCACCAAGTCATGTATTAATTCAGGTCATTAAACCACATGTTTCAATATGACTCAGTCATAGTCCATGTGGGTGCAAATAACCTGAGACATTTTGAAGATTGGCTTTATGGAGCTCTCAGACTATGTGTTCCAAGCTGTTATGAGCCTAGCATTGTGCAGCATTCTACCTTCAACAAGGGTGGTGCCATTGTACAAATCAGATACAATTTACTTTAATAGATAGCTTAGTTTCTGGTGTCATTCAAAGAGGGTACGATATTTGTCAGCATGGCAGGATATGGTCAACAGACCATGTTGCTTTGTGAAGGATGTCCTGCACCTGTCTTCCCTAGGCTTTCACTGTTTGCTAAAACAATCTACTCCACAGTGCTTTTTAGGCAATGTCAAACTGACAAATCTTCCAGCTTAGCAAAATCAACCCAAGGCAATCTAAAGGTGTTATTGTTCAATGCAAGGAGCCTAAACAGGAAACTCCATTTCCTCCAAGCTATGTTTTACTTGGAGAATGCAGGCATCTGTGCAGTTACTGAAACATGGTTTAAAGCCATGGAAAACACCCCAGCAATGCAGGGATATAATGCTTCCTACACATTTAGACCAGCTATTGCACAGGTAGAGACTTAGGATTGAGGCTTCTTAATCTACATAAAAAACAAACATACCTCAAGGTTGGTTAGACAAAATAATGCACTTGAGCTTCTTCATGACCACTTCACCATAGGTAGCATCCAATATCACATCCTTGAAAGCTATACATCATCCTCAATTACCCACAAAATGCATAGCTCATACTTAGTCCTACAGCAGATAGTTACCATTCAACCCAATACCTCATGCATGGAAGAATTTAACTACACCTCTATAAACTGTGGCACTTATGCAATCCCTGGCTTGCATGCACAGAGATACCTGGACTTTGTAAACACATATCCTGTGGATCAGTTAGCCCATACACCCACAAGGGATGCAAATTTACTGCAAGTGATTACCTGACAAAATGTCAAGCCCCTCCAAACCAGGAGAACACAGCTATCTATGCAGAACTGTACACAGAAAAACTTAACAATGATGTTAATAGATGCATTGACACCACAGTGCTTTTCAGAAAGAAGCCTACAATGAACTAAAAAAAAAAAAAACTAATGTCATGGGATCAAACATAAACAGATTGTTCAGCAAAAGCCAAAAAGCCATACCTACAGTTAGGAAGTTCAACACCAAACAGGATAAATACTCCCTCATCAGGCAAGGTAAATGACTAAGAAGGCAAATTAAGTCTACCAAAGCCACTTTTGAAATAAGCATAGCCTCCCACGCCAAGAATGACCACAAGTCTTTCATTAGCTATGTCTGAAACCTCAAATGCAGTACACAACAGTGTGCAGAACTCTTAGTGAAGCCACTTACATGTAGTTGAAAGGGGTCTACCTGATATGACTGAAAGCTCATATGATCGAAATCCAAAACACTGACATCAGAACACTGACAGCTCAAAACACTGAAAGCTCATTTGATCGACAGCTCATTTGGTCGACACATGAAACCAAAGGATAATGCCCTTTCTCCACTGTAGGGCAACCCTGGAGTAGGAATAATAAGTTTGGGGGTGTGTAGGGGGCATAAATTGTCATAAGTTGTAAACATACATATGGATACATTGAATTGAGTTGACTACATTCATGTACATAATGTGGGGGGGCTACACCCCCCACACCCCCCAGACTTATTATTTCTACTCCAGGGTCACCCTACAGTAGAGAAAGGGTGTTATGCTTTGGTTTCATATGTCGACCAAATGAGCTGTCGATCAAATGAGCTTTCAGTGTTTTGAGCTGTCAGTGTTCTGTGTCAGTGTTTTGGTTTTCGATCATATGAGCTGTCAACCATATCAGGTAGACCTATTTGGAAGATATAGCAAATTGGCTGGCCAACCAATTCAGCTCCAGTTTTACCCCCTCTACCCCATGACCAGCCGCCAAGTAATGGTATCAGACATAAACCCCCAGCTATCACTAGGTCCTAAATATTCTCTCTAAGGATAAGAAAACCATAGGTTCATAGGTTCATAGGTTCATACTAGGCTATCTGCCCTGGGGCAATTATAAGCCTAGCCTTATTCTGTATGGCTTACGCCACCCCTTGATTTGAGTATAATGTGCCCTTTTTAAGGTTTAGTTTACTGTGCCTCTGTCTAATAGTGACACGGGAGTAATCCCTGGGACAAACCTACAATCCCCCATCCACTTATCAAGATTCTTCTTGAAGAGATTCAGTGAGGTGCTCTGCCTCACATGAACTGGAATTCTATTCCAGAGTGAAGGGAGCCTCTGGGTTATGAACCTGTCCCTCCAGCAAGTTCTATTTATTTCTGTGCTGAGGTTCAAGTCCCTCGAGCATGTGGCTCTAAGGGATTTAGATTTACTGAGGTGGAGCATGTCCATTAATTTTGGATTTGACATAGCTTTGTATGTCAGGCATAGATCGCCTCAAAGTAGGCAGTATGCAACTGAGTAGAGCTGGAGTTTTTTTAACCGAGCAGCACATGGCATCTGTTTGAGACCCTTGATCCTCTTGGTGAGATACTTTTGGGGTCTTTCTAATTGCTGCAGGTGTCGGGTAAGGTACATCCCAAAAGGGGCATTGTATTCTATGATGGGCCTGATGAGGGATGAATAAAGGGGCACGATTACCTCGCTTGATCTAGATGTGAAACCCTTCGTGATGAGGTGGGCTATGTAGAAGGTCTTTCTAACCACTTTGGCAATGTGGTTTTCAAAGGAGAGATTGCTATCAACGTGGGTCCCCAGGTCCCTAATAACTTTCCCTGTACTTAATGGGTTTCCGCCTATGTGGTAATTTGTGGGCACATTGTTTTTGCCAAAGGGTATGACTATACATTTTTTGGCATTTAGCTTTAAACCATGGTGCTGGCACCAGTTATCTGTCTCTGTGAGACCTTTTTGAAGGATGTTTGTGTCAGCTGGAGAGTTGATTATGGTGCCCAGTTTGCAGTCATCTGCGAACTTGGTGAGCCATAGTCCTCCCACCAATGAGCCCCAGCAATATCCCCAGCATGCCGCCTAAATAGCCTAAAGCATGATCCATCGGGATCTCTGGACTCATTATTTAATCATAGCTTCCAACCAGGCTTTGTGTCATGTAACTTGTGTCAAACTTGATTTAAGTAATTTGTTCATTCAACTGCAATTATTTTAACTGTATTTGCTTTAATATTGCTACACACTCAAGTGTGCTAGCTTGCACTGCATTTAAAGTAATTTTATTACTGTTTTAACTGTTTTTCTGCAAAAAGCAGACAAAAGAAAAGTTCTAAGTTCGTTTCCTACATTTCCTGTTACTAGAGTAGTCCAGATACAGATTTGCTGTATCCAGGACTGTTTTATAAGTTTCAGAGTTCCCCAGATCTTTCTGTGTTAGAGGGAAGCCTTCCAGCTTATCAGTGGGAGTGGTAAGCACTAGTTAGCCTATCTACCACAAGAGGAGTGGTTTCTCGCTCTGAAATTGTAGTTTATTGGCCGTTTGGGCAGTTTTTCTATCCCTTTGAACTTTCTGGTATAAAAGCCTGTGTTTACAGAGGTTCGCATGCTGTGCAGTGCTGCTAAGTTGGGGAAAACTATTACTGGTGCCAGAAAGTCTGCTCTTCAATTTTTCCCTTAGATCTTGCTAGTTCTCTTCTCTCTTGCACTTTAAATAACTTATTCACCTACCACTTCATCAGGCTTTTTGTAGCAATTATTGTAACACACATAAGTGCTATCAGCACTAGACGTCCTATAAGGAAACAGCTCCAGAACTTAGTAATGACAACCATTCCTCCTGCCATGTCTAAAGGTCAGTTCCCTGTGCTTTCTCTTGTTAACTTGGTGAACTTGTGCATTCTGATGTAGTGTAACAACTGCCTCATGTACACAGACAACCCACTCCTCTTACCTCCCAACACTCAGATTTGTGAGAGATGCACTTATATTTCCAAAATGGAAGCTATGTACTCTCCAGCCAAGACCGGAATAGATGGTCAAGAGGAGAAGGTCAACACCTGCACCACACGACATGGAACACATAGCCCTCCAGAACACCCACCATCACAGCTCTCACATAAAAACACAAATCACACACCCACCTTTGTGAAGGCCCTCAAAAGAAATCTACCCAACAGCAGTGACCTCCAAGGCTGAAACACACTCGACCACCACAACACAGCACAAACCACAAGACACATAGCTCCCCTACACAGTGTGCCCCTCAACCAAAGCCCTTAAAACAAAACAGCTTGCCCAATGCACTTATCATAGGTGACTCAATAGTGAGACACACTGATGTCCCACTCACTATGTTGAATAAGAAGGTAACAGTCAGCTGTCTATCAGGTTTCAGAATCCAACATATAACACACACACTCAGGTCATTCCACAACAAGTACAAGTACGACTCTGTCATTGTCCATGCGGGTGTGAATGACTTGAGATGCTCCTCCTTGGACTACATGAAAAGAGACATGGTGAAGCTCCCAGATTATGTGCTCCAGGCAGGTATGACCCTAGCCCTGAGCAGCATCCTACCATCACCTAGAATGATACCACAGTACAAGCAGAAAATGATTGACTTCAACAATTGGCTAAGTTTCTGGTGCATTCTAAGGGGATCCAGTATCTGTCTACTTGGGATGACTTGATTGACAAACCTTGATGCTTTGCCAGAGATGGTCTGCATCTGTTACCCCTGGGTTTCTGGGCACTGGCTAAGACTCTTGCCACCCCTATAGTGCCTTTTTAGGCAGTGTTCCAAGGACCAAATTACCACTATAACAGCTATAAATAAATGCAATCTGGAGGTCATGCTGCGCAATGCTTGAAGTCTAAACCTCAAGATGCACTCGCTCGAAGCACTCCTTAAAATGGGAACATTGACATCTGTGCTGTAACAGAGACCCGGTTCAAGGCGGCAGAAAGCACCCCTGCACTACTAGGCTATAACTCATTCCACACCTTTTGGCCCCAGAACATGGACCAAAGCTCCAAAGGTGTTGTCTCTATATTCATAAAGGATATGCACACCTACAGACTAGTAGCCTAGCATAACGCATCTGAGATACTTCAAGTACAACTAACGTTGGGTAAGACGGCGATTCAACTCATAGCCTGCTATAGGTCCCCGACCATGTCCCAAGACTCTCACTCCATGTTCATAAGCACCCTGGAAACTATTAGGGTCCAACCCATTACTCTAATACTAGGTAACTTCAACTACCCCTCCATTACCTGGGAAAACTACTCATGCAGCAATACACTGGCCCGATGCTTACTGGAATTCATCAGTTTCATTGCCATGGACTAGCTCATTCTTATATGATACATTTAAGGTATAGTCTTGGCCTCAATACACATTCTGCTGACCATGGTGGATTTACAGACATCTATTGTTCTTTTTTCAGAGCTTTTAGCAGCTGCATATTTTCACACAGAATAAGCAGAATAAATGTATTAACTCCTTTTAACCCTTAATGCACTAAACCTGCATAATGCAGTTATATATTTTAATACACTAAGCCTACATATTGCATTGCAGTTATACATTTTCCTAACATTTCCCCCCTTTTAATACTTTATTCTACTTTCAAAACAAGCATAAACAGTTTTTTTTTTCTTAACCATTCCCACTCAGGATTTGCAGATAGAGAGTCATTCATTTCAAGCTTGTGAAAGTATTTTTTCAGCTTTTAATCAGTACCTCTACCTCAACATTCTGATATAAAGTCTTTGAAATTGAAGTGTCTATGAAATTTTTAACTAGTCCTTTTATACAGGGGATGCAGCAGCATCCACACACCATCAGTAAGGCTGCCCCTACACAGATGGCAATCAGAATGTTCATCAAGATGCTGCCCCAACCCCTGAACCATTTTTGGAAAAAGTCTGTCAATGGATTTGGTCCTAGTTTGGTCATAGTCGACACTTGCTGAATTATTTTGAGATGGCTGTCTATTTCATGTTTGTTGTCAGGAATAAATGAACAGCACTCCTCCTGGATTAAAGCACACAAACCTCCTTTCACCGCTAGGGTGAAGTCAAGAGCCATGCGATTTTGAAGCACCACTGTTCTCATGGCTGTGTGTTCATCAGTCACCAATTCTAGGGTGGAAAAAGTCGCATTACTCATTGTTTCAAGAAGTTTGGATAGTTTTCTCAGCTCCCAGATCAATTTCACTGTTCCGTATGCTGGTATTATGCCTGCCCAAGATATGACGTTATCACCCAGATCCATGTGCGACAGTCCTTTGTCATTCACATGGGCTAAATCATGATGATATATCCAGGATGCATCAACTTGTTCCACTGGATTAGCAGGTTTTTTGATTTCTTGAACATTTCGAATTTTCCCCTGGGGTAGTGTCAATACATGTCGTATTGCTGGAATCAGATATGTCAGAAAACAGCTTCCAGACCAGTTGCCTGGTAGCCATTTATATGCTCCATCACCACACATGAAGTAGCAGTCAGGAATTGTGACTGAGATGTTGCTGAATTTGTAGTTGCCGGGCTTTTGTTGGGTCATAGCCCAGAACATTTTACTATAAACAATTTGATTTTTATCAACCGTTTTCTTTTTTTCAGTGGAGTCATTGCTATTGCCAACTTGCAATTGTTGGCCCTCATTTGTCGTGGTGCAGGAATTTCCAGTACAGTAATGTGTCACTGTCATGTTACAGGTGCTATTTCCAACCTCTGTTTTTCCGTAGTTTTGAGCACACTGTTCCTCTTTTTGCCTTAGGTAAGAATAGGGTCACTCTTTTATTGATGTCACATTCACTGCATCGTTCTGCAGTGCTTGCCAGGTTTGGTTCATCTTTAAGGGAATCTGTATTAAGGGTATTCTTCCATGTGCAGTAGGAATAGCTGCACAGACCCAGCAATTGGAGATATTGAGGGTGTCTGCATACGCGTGCTTAATAGCCTGATAAGTATTGAAATTTGGGTGTTACTTTGCACATTTACTTCATTCTACTTGTGTGGCAGAGAAGAGAAATGGCCACAATAAAAAGATTATTGCTACCAGTACAGTTAACAGGATGGTCATGCAATATTTTTGCGGGAATGATTGCTCTGCATTTCTGTTTTCTCCGGTTCCTCCAAACAGATGTATTTGGATCTTTCTTGCTTTTGTCATCTTCGCCTAGGACACGTGATCTTACTCTCTGCCCTATAGAACCTTAGCACCGGTGATTGCTTCACTGGGTTTGAGATGGATCAGTTTCTATTGAACTGACCCCCCTTTGTAGCCAGACTTTTGTACTTAGGGTCCCGATGGAGAGGTAAGGTCTTTGTCCAGCTCGAAGTTCTTCACTAACTTGCAGTATGTCAGATGTTTCCACGAAGCTTGCTCTGCTATTTTGAATGCAGTAGGTGTTGAAAGAAGCACCTGGTAGGGACCTTATCACTTTGGCAATGCCCAGTTCTTTCGTTTTACGATTTTAATCCACACCCAGTCTCCTGGCATCACTGCCACTTCCGATGTTTTGATTTGTTTTTGACCGGAAACAGAATTAAACTGCAACAGATGTTTAGAACTCAACAACTTTTTTATATATTCAGCTAACATAAAATCAGCTTTCTGGTCTGATGACATGAGAGGTTTCCACTGGGGTGTATAATAAGCCTTCCCATACAGCTTCTCGAAAGGAGCCAGTCCTTTTGCTGTAGGGACAGTTCTCATGTTCAACAGTGCCAGGGGCAAACAGTACAGCCAGGTTTTCCCTGTCTCAGCTATCAATTTCCTCAGTTTGCATTTCAGTATACCATTATGTCTTTCAACCAGCCCTGCAGACTGCGGATGATATGCACAATGATTTTTTAAAGAAATGCCAAAAAACTTACTCAGCTGTTGTATGGTTTGATTTACAAAGTGCGTACCATTGTCACTTTAGATTCTTTCCTGAATGCTGAACCTAGGAATAATTTCTTTAACAAGTACTTTTGCCACTGTAGCTGCATCTTGGTTTTTGGTTGGAAAGGCTTCCACCCATCTGGAAAACATATCTATAATGACAAGGCAATACTTTTTATTCTCACATTTGTTCAATTCTATGAAATCCATACAGATAGTGTGAAACGGATATGGTGGTGTGGGAAAACTCCCTTGCTTGGGCTTTATCGCCCGACGCATTAAACAAAATTTTTTAGAATAGTTTGTAAATCCATACATTGTGAACATCTGGTTTACCAACTGTACCATCCCCCCTGTTGAGACATGGCACTGCCCATGGCTCAACAATGCCGTATAGCGGAACAAATTAGAGGGTAGTATTGGTTTTCCTTTTTTAGAGATGTACAACCCCTTTTCGAGGATTGCTCCTCGTTTTATCCATTGCTGTTTTTTAGCTTGCGTAGTGAGTGTCTGCATTGTTTTTAACATATTCAGATTCAGAATTTTAGAGGGTTGTAATTTTTTCGTTTAAAAGAAATACTTTTGTAGCTACTTGTTTTGCAGCTGTATTAGCTTTTGCATTACCTTTTGAAATCTTATCTTGTTGCTTGGTGTGAGCTGCACATTTGCAAATGGCCACCTTCTGAGGTAACTGAGTAGATTTTAAAAGATCTAAAATAAACTGCGCATGATTTATAGGTTTGCCAGTAGATGTTATCATTTTCCGTTTTTTCCACTGTTGTGCAAACACATGTACAGTGGAAAAAGCGTACTGGCTATCAGTAAAAATGTTTACACATTTACCCCTTGCTAAGGTACATGCCCGTGTCAGGGCAATCAATTCTGCTGCCTGTGCAGACAAATTGCGTGGTAAGGATTTTGCTTTTACTACCTCAGTATCAGAGACTACTGCATATCCTACTAGGTTATGTCCTGCAGGACCCCTTTTGCACGAGCCATCCACATAGTATGGCTGGTTGGCAGGGTGGTCTAATGGTTAAGGTGTTTGCCTTACAAACACAAGGGGCAGGGTTTGAGTCTCACAAGGGATAATTGACTAGGCTTAAAATGGCTCGCAAGGGCAGTTAGCTTAATACTAATCTATGAACCTAATCTAATCTATGAACACCTCGGCATTTTCCAAGGGGACATCTGTGAGATCTTTTCTAGGTAATGTCTTTTGCTCGATTACCTGCAGGCAGCGATACGGTGTGCCATCTGCAGGGGACGGGAGCAGAGTAGAAGGGTTTAAAGTCGTGCATCGTTTAATTGTCATATGAGGTTTGCTCAACAATATAGTCATTCAGGAGAGATGCCTAGCAGGGGAAAGATATGCCACCTTTTCTTGTAGCAAAATAATCATGACTGCATGGGGTACCCTCAGAGTGATGGGGGTGGAACAAGACTACTGAAGCCGAAGCTTGCACTGCCATCGCTGCTGCAACTACAGCCTGCACACAGTGGGGTAAGGACCATGCCACTGGGTCTAATTTTGATGAATAGTAAGCAATGGGGCATTGCTTATCCCCATGTTGTTGTGTTAGTACTGATGTCATATAACCCTGCTTGCAATTTACAGTCTGGAAAAATCGCTTATGATAATTTGGTAATCCCAGAACTAGAAAGGACGCTATTAATTGTGGACTAGCTCATTCTTATATGATACATTTAAGGTATAGTCTTGGCCTCAATACACATTCTGCTGACCATGGTGGATTTACAGACATCCATTGTTCTTTTTTCAGAGCTTCTAGCAGCTGCATATTTTCACACAGAATAAGCAGAATAAATGTATTAACTCCTTTTAACCCTTAGTGCACTAAACCTGCATAATGCAGTTATATATTTTAATACACTAAGCCTACATATTGCATTGGAGTTATACATTTTCCTAACAGGGTCCAACCCATTACTCTCATACTAGATAACTTCAACTACCTCTCCATTACCTGGAAAAACTACTCATGCAGCAATACACTGGCCCAACGCTTACTGGAATTCATCAGTTTCAGTGCCATGGACTAGCTCATTCTTACCCCCACTAGAGGAAGCAACATCTTTGAGCTGGTTATCACTAACATGGGCAACCATTGCTCTACACCAATAGTCAATTCCACCATGCTTAGATCCGATCACAAACAAATCAACATGGAAATCCACATCTCATCCACACCCCCCACAAAGGTAGCTACCATGAAAAACTTCTCCAAAGCTGACTTTGGGCTCCTAAAAACAGAGGTGGCTAACTTCATGGCACCCATGCCAATGAAAAATAGATGTATGACTGCCAAATCATACACCAATGCACTGTACAAACACGTACATAAATGCATACCCAAAAGAACCAAGACACTCTCCTCCAAAAAAAGGAAGCCAATCTGGAGGACTCCTGCCATTAATAAAGTCTACAACAGAAGGAATAAACTGTTGCAGAAAAAGGTGAAGTCCTAAGACTGGCAAAAATCCCTTATTAGCCTCAACAAAAAATAGACATCCATCATTAAAACCTCTAAAGTCAGCTATGAAGGCAGAATTGTGGCAGACACTAAAAACAACCACAAAACCTTCTATAGTTACATCAGGATTCTCCACGGCAATACATAGATTTACTCTAAGTTACTGCACAATGGTACATCCTATACTGAGCCAATAGACATTGCCAGCATACTGGCTGACAGATTCAGTTACAGCTTTATCCCTTTCACCCCCCCCCCCCACTAAAGAACCAATCACAATACCGGAAGAATGTCAGGCACCCAGCATTACTGCAGCACAGGTTTAAGCTGCATTGTCCAAGGTCAAGAATGCAGCTTCCATGGGACCCAACAATATCCCTGGCTGTGTCCCACATGAACTACAAAGCAAACTGGCACCACATCTGTGTGCCCTGTTCACTCAAAGCCTCACAAAAAAATGTTGCACTGATACAGTCTTCCCTCCCATAAAGGGGGAGAGACTACGGACCCAGGGAATTATCACCCTATTAGCCTGATAGAGCACATCATCATGGACTTAATTAACAAGGATATAGGGAATTTTCAAACTTTAGATCCCAAGTAATTTGGTTTTGTGAAAGGTAGATCATGCCAGCTCAACCTGGTTGACTTCTTTGAGTCAGTCACCAGAGCTATGGATGAAGGCAAGGCAGTTCATACAGCCTACCTCGATCTGGCCAAGACCTTTTATACCATTCCTCACTCAGGAATTATTGATAAACTCACCAAACTAGGCATCAACCCCTATATCATTAGGTGGGTTTCAAACTGGATCACAAATAGAACCCACAGTGTGAAAGTAGCTGACTCCAAGTCAGATTGCCGACCAGTCATGAGTGGTGACCCTGGGTACTCTCCTGTTTGGCATCTATTTCTCAGAAGTCCAGGCCAACTCGGAGGGTCTCTGGCTGACCAAGTTCGTAGACGACTGCAAGCTGGGAGCCATTATTAACTCTCCAAGTGATGCAGACATCCTACAGAAAGGCCTCACCGAGACCAATGACTGGTGTCAAAACCATGGCCTTAAGCTTAAGGCCAAAAAATGGGGTCTATATTAGATCACTGAACACTTAAAAAAGCGAACGGTGATTGATCGAACTTATTTAAGTGAAAGCTTAAAATATCGAAGCATTAGAAACTCGAATTTTTTCCTAGGGAAAGAATTTGGTTGTCCGTTTCTGTTGCTTTGGTATTTTCAGTGCTGTGGTGGAAAGTTACGGGTCGGGTTCAGGTAAGTGTGCAATTGTGTGGATGTGAGTGTTAGGGCAGGTTAGGTGAGTTAGGGTTAGGGCGCAGGTTAGGTATGTGTGCGATTGTGTGGACGTGAGGGTTAGGGTGGGTAAGGTGAGTTAGGGTTAGGGAGCGGGTGAGATGAGTGTGCAATAGTGATGGACCTTAGGGCTAGGGTTTGGGTTAAGGTAAGTGGATAGTTAGTGGTGTGTGTATAGTTTAGTGTAGGGTTAGGTGTCAGATTTTAGGTGTATGTGTGTGGATTGCTATTTGTTTGGTGTGCTTGTGTTGTGTGTATGTGTTTTGGAACCGCAATGTTTTTCCCTAGGAAAAAAATTGCTGTTCTGACAGTTCGAGATTTTAAGCTTTCTCTTACATAAGTTCGATCAATCACCGTTCACTTTTTTAAGCATTCGTTGATCTAATATAGACCCGAAAAATGCATTGTCATCCACTTTGGGAAAAATTCAGTTCCACTAATTACCACATCAATGGGAGCCCACTGAACACTGAAGGAATTATAAGAGATCTGGGGGACACAGGTTGACAGCAACATCTCGTTTGACAACCACATTGCCACTGTGGTCAGAAAGTCCTTCTATTTGGCACATCTCATTGCCAAAGGTTTTGCATCCAGGAAGAAAGGAGTCATCATCTCTCTCAATTCTTCCCTCATTAGGCCAATCATCAAGTATAATGCCACATTTGGCATGTACCTCACTAGATACCTACAGCAGCTGGAGAGGCCACAAAAGGACAGACTCAAAAAACTCCAGCTATTCTCTGTCTCATATCGTCTACTAAGAGGTGATCTCTGCTTGACTTATAAAGCCATGTCTGACCCAGGTCTGTTTGAAATGCTGCATCTAAAGAAGTCCCAATCCCTCCTCACCACATGCTCCAGAGACCACCACCTCATTACCATAATCAACAGAACATGCTGGAGTGACAGGTTCATAACCCAGAGACTGCCCATGCTCTGGAAAAGACTTCCCTTACATGTCAAGCAGAGCACCTAACTGGCCCTCTTCAAGAGATGAGTGGATGGGAAATAGAAAGTTCACCCTGGAGATCACTCCAGTGGCTCTACCTGATAGAGGCACTGGAACTAACGTTGGGCAGCTTGATGCCAGGGCACTTCTATGGGCTAGGCTTGTAAAGCCTCCAAGGCCATTAGCCTAGTACACACACATGAACCTATGAACCTATAAATGGAGGACTGCAACAATCATTCCTCTTCACAAGACTGATCCATCAATAGACCCTGAGTACAGCAGCATGAAGGTAAGTTTTTGTTCTGTTTTTTTTTATTACCTGGTCGACATTTCGAATGTCGATCATATAGTCTCTGCCATATGGTCTTCGACATTTTGAAATGTCAACCTTGTGAAGTAGATCCATAAATATATATTTATATATATATATATATATATATATATATATATATATATATACATATATCTATATATATATATATATATATATATATATATATATATATATATATATATATATATATATATATATAGGTATACTTTCTTTGATAGAAAACACATTTCACTGAAACTCATTTCATCGAAGCCTCATTTCACTGAAAATGAATTCCCTGAGCACAATTCACTGAAAGCTCACTTCACTGAAAACACATTTGATTGAAACTCATTTCATCTAAACAGGTATATACCCTGTTCTTCACTGTCGTGCAATCCTGAAGTTAGTATATATAGTTAGGGGGTGTGTGGATGGCACAACCCCCCACACTGGGAGGGTGTGAGGCAGTGTAGCCCCCTACATAGTTTGGGTATATATTATTTTCTGGAAAGAGTTATTCATTTGACTTGTTAGAATCCATGTCTGTGGTTTACAACATTTAAAATACATGTCCCCCCACACCCCCTTACTATATATACTAACTCCAGGATTGCACTACAGTGGGGATGTAGTCATTGCTGACATTAAAAGCCAAATCTGCTACATCTGGGTGATCCCTTAACTACATGTTTTTTTTCCTATCTCAAAGAGTACAAAGTACCCTTGTCTAGGTGATCTATCAGCACAAATTTGCAGATCTATATATATTAAATAATTTTCCAATATGACAATGATTCCACACTTCTGCACTCAGCCCCCTCAATTAACGATGCAAAGCAATCAGCTGCAAAGCTCACTCGCCAAGTGTAATAACTGTCTACAAATACCATGACTCCCAATAAATTAACTGGTTATTGTACATGCCTTGTTTGAGCCTCGGCAATCATCATGATTGAAAAGTCAAACTAGTTCATATACATAGATAGTAAAATATATACATACTTAAATAAATAAATTAAAAAAAATGGCAACAAAACAAAGATAACCCACTTCACACCTAAAGGAAATTAATTCACTGTGCCATAGACATCTTACAACCTCTATCTTCAACAGTTTCTCAGCTGAAAATATAAGGAATTATCCTTGAATCTTCTTGAAAATATAGTGCTCATATAATGCTGGTATGATAAAAAATAGCATGCTGTAGAATATTGCTGTCATCCCCAAACTGTTTAGATGTTCTGCTCCAGTTTTGTGCTCATAATCTTAAGTATTCACAAGTTAAATAGGCATATATAACTTATAACTATATAAAATTGTTTGCACAACTTTACCACTTTCGATCACAACATTTTACTTCCCAAAAGAGCACAGACAGCTGCAGTTCATACTTCTTGTAAACCCATATTTAGATTTAAATATAGGCTGTTATACGCCATGGCTGATTATATGTTCATCTCATTGTCTGAATGGCAAACTGTAGCCTTAGATTCATTAGTCATTCAGCCATTCATCCATCTACAACCCCTATCTCCCATTTATGACAATCATGTCGGGGTGTCTCTTCAGCAATGACAATCATCTAGAGACAATGTTCACACTACCAAGTGACCAGACCTGATGGGGCTGTTTTTCCATACAACACATATACAGCACACTCACACCTATGGATAATGTAGAATATCCAATCCATGTATTGCAAGTCTTTGGAATATGGGAGGAAATTAAAGCACCTGGAGAAAACCCACATGGACACAGGGAGGATATGCAGACTCCACACAGAAGGTAACACATCCAGGAATCAACCAGGAAAACCTTATTGTGAGGAGATAATGTTACTTGCTATGCCACTGTTGTTTTTTTTTAAATGACAATATTTCTCTTGTAAAAATTCTGGAAATGCATTTAGGTTCATAGGTTCATAGGTAGGTACTAGGCTATCAGGCCAAGGGTCTACGTAAGCCTAGCCAGCAAGGTACCATAGCTTACGCCACCCAAGAAAGTTATTTTCCTGTGCCACTGTCCAGCAGAGACACAGAAGTGTTCCCCGGGGTGTATTTCCTATTTCCCATCCACTCATCAAGTTTTTTCTTGAAGAGTGCTAATGAAGAACTTTGCTTGACATAAATGGGTAGCTTGTTCCAGAGTATAGAAAGTCTCTGGGACAGGAATCTATCCCTCCAGTGTGTCCTGTTTATTGTGGTGACAAGGTTTAGGTCCCTAGAGTGTGTAGCTTGGAGGGATTGGGATTTTGTTGGGTGTAGCATGTCCAACAGCTCTGGGCTTGACATAGCTTTATATGTTAGGCAGAGATCACCTCGGAGTAGGCGATATAAAGCTGGAGTTTTTTGAGGCGGTCAGTGTAGGGCATTTGTTTGAGGCCAGTAATCCTCTTTGTGAGGTACTTCTGTGGCTTTTCCAGCTGCTGATGTCTTGCGAGGTACATTCCAAAATGGGCGTTGTACTCTATAATGGGTCTAATGAGTGACGAGTAGAGGGGGACAATGACCTCTTTTTTCCTGGATGAGAACCCTTTTATGATGAGGTGTGCCACGTAGAAGGACTTCCTGACTACTGTGGTGATGTGACTATCAAAGGAGAGACTACTGTCCACCTGGGTCCCAAAGCCTCTTATCATGCATTCGGTGTTAAGTAGATTGCTGCCTATGTGGTAGTTCATGGGTACAGAGTTTTTACCAAAGGGGATGACACTGCACTTTTTGACATTGAGCTTGAGGCCATGGCACTGACACCAGGCATCTGTCTCAGTGAGGCCCTTCTGAAGGATGCCCACATCATTTGGGGACTTGACTATGGCTCCTAGTTTGCAGTCATCTGCGGACTTCATCAGCCAGAGGCCATCTGTGTTAGCCTGTACTTCAGAGAAGTAGATACCAAACAGGAGAGGTCCCAGGACGGAACCCTGTGGCACTCCACTTGTCACTATCTTGAGGTCAGATTTGGAGTCTGCAACTTTTACAGTGTGGGATCTGTCAGTGAGCCAGTTGGCAACCCATCTTGTGACGTAGGGATTTATACCTAGTTTAGTGAGTTTAGCTATAATTCCAGAATGGGTGATGGTGTTGAAAGCCTTGGTGAGGTCAAGATAGACTGTGTGAACCACCTTACCCTCATCCACGGCTTTTGTGACTGCCTCAAAGAAGTTAATCAGGTTCAGGAGACATAATCTGCCTTTCACAAACCTGAACTGGGTGGGATACAGAGTTTGGCGGTTACCAGTGTCTTTGTTTATGAGTTCCATGATGATACGTTCCATGGCCTTGCAGACCAGGCTCGTCAGGCTAATAGGTCGATAATTCCCAGGATCAGCAGTGGCTCCCCCTTTGTGGAGTGGGATAACTGTTGCTGTGCACCATTCAGTGGGCACAAAGCCTGATGAAAGGCTGTTATTGAACATTGTGCTTAAGTGGGGAGCCAGTTCATTCTGATGTTTGTGTAAAATGCAGCCTGGGATGCTGTCCGGTCCCATGGATGCTGTGTTTTTGGCTTTAGAGAGTGCAGCTTTTACCTGCGTAGTTGTGATTACAGGGACTCTGCATTCTTCCTGTAAAGATATGGGCCCTTTAGGGGGTGAGAGGGGGGTAAAGTTAGCACTGAACCGATCTGCCAGGATGTTGGCAATATCAGGAAAGACAACAAATTGGATCCACCAAAAGCAGTTTATTACAAACTGTTGTATTGTTGGCAATATCAGTTGGTTCTGTAATTTTCATGCCTTTGTGCTGTAACTCAGAGCAGATCTGGGTGTTGCCATCTAGATTCTTGACGTAGCTATAGAATGCTTTGTGGTTGTCCTTGGATTTAGTGGTGATTTTGTTTTCATAGCTATCTTTGGAGGATCTTGTAAGGGATCTCAACTTCTTACTGAGGCTGACCAGGCAGCTCCTCCACTCATGAGATTTTACTGTCTTTTGCAACAGTTTCTTCCTTCTATTGTACAGTTTGTTTATGGCAGGGGACCATCAGATTGGCTTCCTTTTTTTGGAGGATAGCGTCTTGGTTCTGTTTGGGATAGCACGATCCATGCACTCTTATAAGTGCTTATAGAGTGCATTTGTGTAGGATTCAGCAGTTGTAACTGTATTGTCCATCTGCTGAAGATGCAGTTTTCATAATCTGATATTTAACAAACTGATCTATTTCCACTGAGTGTCCCTCATCTACTTCATCGATGTATGCTTTTTAGTGTTGGTGGTACAGTCTCAATTTTTATTTCAAATACTTCTGATAGAGATACATGTCACTAAAATTAGTATGTGTACAAATTAATGGCTGAAAAATATAGTTACATTATGTTATTATTATTATTATTATGTAATATTATTAATAAGGGGTGTCAAATACCACAAACCAGAAAACAAAGTTGCTGCAATTTTCTTTCATACTAGCAATATGCATGCATAGTCATTTATTTTAAATGAATGATCCAATGCTGAATATTGTTTTCCAGAATCATTATAAAATCGTGCACTTCCCCACCAAAATAAAATATTACAGTTGCAGTCACAAAATATCTCTCCATCCTGTACATGTAGTGATGCATTGTGTAAAGAAGTGCTATTGTTAGCGAGTGCTGCACAAACAGAAGAGTAGGAAAAAAAAGATTTATAATAGGGCAGTACTTTTAATGTAGCCCTTGGGTGGCACAGTGATGTAGTGGTTACTGTTGTCGCCTTACAGTAAGAGGTTCTTCAGTTTGATTCTGAGCTAGGTGCCTTCTATGCAGAGTCTGCATATCCTCCTTGTGCTCATGTGGGTTTCCTCTGGGTGCTCCGGTTTCCTCCCACATTCCCAAGACATGCTGCAGGTGGAATGTACATTCTAAAATGGCCCTAAGTGTGAGTGTGTGTATGTGTGTGCCTTCTGAGGAAGGTTGGGTGTCAGCCTGGTAACTCAACACCATAGAAACTCTGCTGCCACTTGTTCTGTGGACTGATTATCTGCAGTAGCGACCCCTAATGGAAGCAGCCAAAAGAATACTTTTGATATAGCCCTTATAGGCTGCTTTGAAATATCCTTATTAGGTGTCTGATAACATCATATTTCTACTGAATACTGTTACATTCCTAAAAATGTGAATTCTGTTTTTTATTCAAAAATTCAATGTAAATGGCAGTTTCTACTGTCATCTTAAAATGCCACACCTCTTATACCTATCATAATAAAATGCAGAGGAAAATGTCACAGCTTCACTCAGAAAGCTATCTATTGAGCTTTAATATCAGTTGTACAAAACAGTGATATTTCATTTATTGTGCAAATGGGTATCATGGAATACAGTTACATTTCTCAGAATCTCTGTCCATAGTAGGGCGTTGCTACCTTTTCCTCACATAACAGAATGCAAGGAAAAATGTTACAATTCCATTCAGAAAAGTAACATAATGCCAAATGTTCATAACTCTCCACCTTCCATCTCCAAAATGAGGAACACTAGCCCTCATAATGTGGAACAAATGAGCAAAATGTGGAACACGTACTAATGGCTTACTAACAACATCAGCTAGGAAGGTCACAGGATGATGAAAATATGCTGGTTTTACTTATAAAGAAGATCTTTTAGTGAATTAATATGATTTATTTCTATTTACCATGGATTTCACTTTAAAAATTCTTAACACTGAATGTGTTACAGACCCTTTCAATGTGGAACTTTGAGGAACGTTAACTTTTGAAGACCCCAAATGAGGTACATTCCTCATAATGAGGTACACTTGAGAGGTATGCAAATGTTAACAGATTCATTTATTTGTAATAAGCTAGCAGTAAGTCAACCATTGTAGGCTCATAGAAAAAGGATGCATGAAGGTGGGCCAAGAAATGAGTTCAAAAATGATTTAGGAGGAAGATTTAATTTAGAAGATATAGACATACCTGGGAATTCAATATACTCTATGTAGGCTTAGCACAAAGCCTGCATGGAATTTGTGTTTGCACAATAAGCAAATGCATGCAGTGAATTACTCCTACATGAATATGAGTAAGGTGTGATAGCCAGGGAATTTTGTAAAGCAGCACAAAGGCATATAGAATATGCAGAAAAGTTTACCTATGGGCAAACTTGCTCTGAACAATTGCATGAACAGCCACAGTGATTACCAGGGTTACAATGAATGCATTGGTAACATATACAAAAGTGTACTTGTGCAATGAACAATGTGTGTTTGACACACTGAAAGAAAGGATTTGTGGTGATTATTAGGGGTAAATAGAAAGCAGTATAAATACACTAGTCTGGAGGAGTGTGTGTATTGAAAAAGGCCACATATATGAATGGTAGGAATGAAGAAAGGGGAAGAGGACAAGTGAAAGGCATGCCAATGTGTGTATACCCCGACGACAAGACAGTTGTAGCATGAACAGTAATCACATATGTACATAACACAGTATGTACTGCTGGTTGCACCTCTTGTGTGGCTATATTCATATCATCACACAGTTGTATATTATGTGACTCTCAGACAAGGTCACATATTGATGGAGATGATTGGTTCTGATATAAGCAACCTGACATGATTACTGGAGAATACATTTATCAAGGATGGTATATACAACAGGGAGGTATGTGCATATTATGAAGATGTGCCACATGGGTTGCTTGAATATGAACGTAATGTCATTGGTCTCAGCTAATCAAGAGACATAGCAACAGGCTCATGGACAACAATAGACAGAAGCAAGCACAATCATGAAAAATATCAGAAGAATACCACCATAATACATGTCATTGACATAAAATATGTGATTGTGAGTTATTATACATATTTTGTATGACAACAATTATACAACTGTCATGATTTGGCAGTAATGTATAAGGGGAAACAAGCACACCTTCCTCAAAAATGACCACTTTTGGGAGGTGTTAAGAGGGACACTGGTACATCTGCAGTTTAAATTATGAGCAATCCTGGGTAGTTGAAAGGTTTGTATGACACATATATGCCACAATTCACACCTGCAAGAATGTTACCAATGCCATCAGTGTTGTCAGTGAGTTGTTTATTTACTGGGTACATCACAGGAAGACATATCTCACATGCATCTTGCATAATAACATGAAGGGAAGTCTGGACTGTCAACTCCAAATGGTTATGCATCACACAGAATACTTATGCATAGACAACAAGATGTGTGGGAGATCACTGTGACAAAATGATGCACTTGAGTGAATCATCCCTGAAAGATGTGTGTTGATGTACATGCAAAAGGATGTATTGTACTTAATTATTGGTATGATGATTGATGTGGATGGCCTGCTCATACTCAGGAGTTGTGCTACAGACAACAGATTTGTTATCACTGTGGTCACATGCTTTTGGAAGTCCTGATTACTATCTACTTGAGTACCCAGGACATATACCACTTGATCTGATCCTAGTATTGTGCTGTCTATATTGTTATTAGCTTGTGTATTTGCTTTCAAAAATGAAATAATCATGCTTTTTGCTCATCTAGTGTGTCTCCATGGCTCTGGCAACAAACATTTGTGTCTGTAGTAATACTTTCTGCATTGCATCAATAGTGTTCTTGCATTTAATGATTGTCCACAATTTGCAGTCATCCACAATGCTGGTTAGACAAAAGATGTGTAAGTTTGTCTTGAATTAATATGCTGAAATACTGAACAGGAAACAGCCTAGTACAGAACCGTGAGGTAAAGACCTGGTCACTGGACTCTAGCTAGAGATGACTTCGCACACTTCATCATTATGTGTTTTGTCTGTGATCTGTTTTCTATCCACTTGGTGATGTAGGTGTTTATGCCCATTTCTGTAGTACTTGAGTATGGATTTGTGTCAGATGCCTTGGTCAGGTCAAGTTATGTGGGATGGCACTATTTAACTCATGCATGCCCATGGTGACCTTCATGAAGACATCAACCAGATTTAGCAGACATGATGTAGCCTTAACAAATCAAAAACAGGTTTAGTACACAGTTGGGAGATTATCTGTGTCCTTTTTGATAAGTTCATAGTGAAAATAGGTGAAGGCTGCCAGCCTAGTCAGATAGACATCTGTAGATAATTCTGTCATTTGTAAATATTAATGTAAGCCACAGGCTTGTTCTCTTAAATGGAAAAAAATGTTGTTAGATGTGGAACTGCAAACATGTAACAACAGTGCACTCTGCTGTAAGAAGCTAAGTCAAGCATTTTATGACTGTTTTTGATGTCAAAATTTGGAGTGGAAATGTCTAGAGAAAGGCATTCTGCCTATTGTTTTGAGGCCAGAGTTAATGGCTAGAACTTGCATGTATAATTTCTTTTGGTGCCCTGACTTCCTGACCAGCTGCAAGATCCATAGGGCCATTAAAATATGAGTTCTGTTAGCCTGGGAACCAGAAAGAAATTATGTAATCTGAAATGAATCAGTCGTGCTGTGTTATCAATTTAAGGAGAGAAAGTATAAGACCATTTGAGCATTTTCTTGAGAACATCCAACATCACCAGCACTATCTTGCTCTATATGTAAGTAGGATCTTAGACTTTAGTGTTTCTCTTAGAAATAGCTAGGAATTAGGAAGACTAGACTAGTGTTTTTCTGTGTAGTCAGAACTTTTCTACGGTATTATTTTTAACATTTCTCTGAGATCTCTGAACTCTTGACTAGCACTGTGTAGTAATAAGTACTGTCTTGTGTTTTTATTATTTATTATTAACTATTTTTAAACCTTTCAACTGTGGCTATTTTGTGTAGAGAGAATTTAAGCTCTAAGAGTACATTGCATGTATATAGTGATACTGTACGAAGTCACTCCAAGTAAGTCTTGACTGTTTAGATACAATTACCATTTGGATAATAATATTGCACAGTAATAATTGGAAACCCTTTAATAAGGGCCTTTGAGTAGCTGATAAATATTAAATATTAGTGGGAGGTGGCAAGTGGTACTACCATATAGTCCGGCTAAAAAGGGCACAGCTGGAGAACCTGTGCCAGCCTTTCCCAGGAGTGTCTGTGTGGTCGTATATAACTCTTATCTCAAAGTGTGTGTGTGCGTCAGCTACTTGGTCAGGGACACAAAGCTCTGGTTGGACAAAGAGGGTGCTGGAGGTTTTAGCTTGCTGACTAGGCTGAGATCTGTACCTTATAGCTGTGCCAGTGGGGAGTCTTATTGGTGACCTTGAAAGATAGGGAGAAACCAACCCCAGACTGACTGTGCTCTCTGTGTTCTCTTAAAGGAAATTGTATTTTTACTGTGTGTGTATTTATTATCCTTTCCCTATATGGACACCCCTCTCTGGTGTTAGGGGTGAGGATTGAGGCTCCTTGATTGCTGGGCCAGTGCACCGGTGTCACATATTAATTGTTTGCTGTGGTGGGATATCCACACAACATATTAATTGGTTGGCAAATACTAATTGGCTTGTAGTGGTGTGGGTAGTGTGAATTCCTGTAGCTTGTGTACATTTATCACTGAAGGTGTTTTTGTATGCTAGATCAGCCACACAGTGAATACTCAGAGTTCAGATCACAATTGTTTTATTTCTTTTGTTATCTTAGTTAATCAATGAGAGCAGGCAGCATGTCAGGAGAGGAGTACGGAAAGCTGACAAGGAGCCAGCTGGCTGAGATGTGCCAGGCTAGGGGACTGATGCATGGAAACCAGACTAAGGCAGACATGATTGCAGCCTTAGTCACAGCTGCATAAGAAAACAGCAACCAGGAGGATGATCAGACTGGCAGTAGAGATGTACCACACTCAGAGAATGGACAGCTCAACCTTTTTGCAGTGGACTTAAAAATCCATCTGGAGCTAAAGAGACTTGAGTTGGAGGCCAGGCGTTTGGAACTAGAAGCAGCTGAGAGACTGCAGCACCTAGAGAGTGAGGACAAGGAGAAACTGTGATGCTTGCAAGCAGAGGAGAATGAGAAACTGCTATGCCTGGAAGCTGAGGAAAAGGAGACACAGAGGCAGCCTGAGAAGGAGATGCTGACTCTTTGCCAGAGTCAGGGAGGTAATGGGGAAGGGAGTAACTGGACCCCAGAAGCACAAAAGGTCAGTAAATGTATTCCACAGTTTAAAGATGGGGATAATTTTGACAGTTTCATTTATATGATTGAGAGGGTATTATACAGTATTATATTATCTTGACCAAAGGCTCTGGGTATCATTCCTGACCCCTTACACCATGGTAAAGCTGTAAGTGTGTTGTCTAACTTGCTGATCATGATTGTTTTGATTGTACTGTTGTCAAGAAATGTCTGTTAGAATTGTTTAAGTTAATACCTGAAATGCATAGGAAAACGTTAGTTGAGCATAGACACAAGGCATATGAAAGTGTGTGTGAATATGTTGCTGAACTGAGCACTTATTTTCATAGGTGGATGAGTGGATGTCAGGTCACCACTTTTGAATGGCTGGCAGACCTTTTGGTGAGGGAACAAGCCCTTAGCACTTTGCCTGAAGACATGAGGATCTGGTTAGCTGCTAGAAAATGTGCTACTTCAGATGAGTTGGGGAAGAAGGGAGACCTATACCTAGCAAGCAGGGCATCCCTGCACAGGAAAGGGACCACCAGTACTGCTCATGGGTCTAAAGGAACCCATGGTGGACAGCACAGACTGCCCAGCAGAATCTGCCTGTAGCAGGAGAAGCCACTAGTCCAGGTTCACCTCCAGGACCTAGGGTTAAGTGTTTTGAATGCAACCAGTGGGGCCATGTGGCATACAGAAGTCCACAGAGGCAAGGTGGGGAACAAAAGATGAGAGAGCCAGTAAGTGGGAAAGACAAAATACCAATAGTAGCTTGTCTTGGGACAACAAGGGTACCAAACTACCACAAGAGGTTATATCCTGTTAAGGTGAATGGTAAAGAGGCCATTGCTAAGAGAGACACAGCCTCTGACATAACCATTGTAAAGCCTGCAATGGTTACAGAGGAGCACTACTTGCCTGGGCAGTCTACTCCAGTCAGAGCTTTAGGAGGGACCCCATTCCAAATACCTTTGGCTAGGGTTCACCTTGACTGGGAGGGTGGAAAAATAACCAGCAAGTAGGTGTGTTTGAGGATATCCTTGCATATGTCCTAATAGGGAATTATTTAGGTAATGCAGTACCATGTGCTCATGCAGTTACATGCAGTCAGGCTTTTAGACAAGCATGTGGGTCTGGTAGCATGGGGGAGACCAAGACAGACTGCATATGTGCAGCCAGGACTAGTGAGGTTATTACTTCAGGGAGGGAGCTACTCTGTAGCATTGAGACTGAAGGCAAGCCACAGCTGCTTGTGGGTACTGATGTTCCCTTGGACAGAGTGACTGAAAAGGTAGAGGTGAGTAGTAGTACCCAGGCTGACAGTAAGGCACCACTGCCAGAGGATGCCAGACTTCCTGTGGAAGGGGAACTGGGAAAGGTTACAAAGAGAGAGTTGAGACAGGCTCTGCTCTTAGACTCTACATTGCAAGGCCAGAGGCAGGTAGATGGTGAGGCACCTGATTCTCAAGGGAAGGGGGAATCTGTATACTCAGACAAATGGTTACTGTATAGAGAGTGGACCCCTGAGGGAGGGCTAGAAGATGAGAGGGTACTGCAGTTGCTTGTGCCTAGAGCCTACCATCTGGTGCTTCTAGCCATAGCCCATGATATTCCCTTTGCAGGTCATAAGGCATAAAATGTACAAAGAGACATATTATGCAGAACTTCTATTGGCCTGGAATTTCCAGAGATGTAACAGGGCATGGCAAGACCTGTGAGCAGTGCCAAAAGGTAGGCAAGGCAGGAGACAAGGTGGGAGCTCCTTTGATGCCTTTGAATGTGATTGATGAGCCATTTCAGAGGGTAGCTATGGCTATTGTGGGTTCTCTGAGTAACAAAGTTCCACAGGGAAAAAGTATATCCTAGTGGTAGTGGATTATGCTACACGATACCCTGAGGCGGTGGCTTTGTCCTCCATTGAGGCAGAAAAGGTGGCAAATGCAATGTTAGAGATTTTCAGCAGGGTAGGTTTCACAAAAGAAATACTGGCTGACAGAAGTGCCAAGTCCTGTGGGGTGAAGCACCTGAAGACCACCCCCTACCATCCCCAGACTAATGGACTTGTTGAGAGGTTAAACTCTACAATCAAGTCCATGCTACTGGCATTTGCAGACCAGTTTAAGAGGAAGTGGGACAAATATTTGCCCCATCTGTTGCTTGCTTACAGAAAGGGTCACCAGGAATCCACAGATTTTTTACCCTTTGAGTTGCTGTATGGGAATAGGGTGAGGGAACCTCTAGATTTAATTCGAGATGAGTGGGAAAGTGAGTGTGAATCTCACAAGGAGTCTGTTGTGGCATATGTCCTAAACCTCAGGACAAAGTTTAGGGAACTCATGGGCTTGACCCAGAAGAACCTGGCAGAAGCCCAACAACAGGAAAAGGTGTGGTATGACAGAAATTCTTGGGACAGAGATTATGCTGTGGAGCAGCAGGTAATGGTTCTCATTCCTGTCAGACACAACAAGCTGCAAGCTGCTTGGGAGGGACCCTACAAGGTGGTAAGGAAGGTAAGTAATGTTAACTACATGGTGGAATTGCTGGGCAGGAGGCAGGGGCACAAATTGTACCATGTTAACATGATGAAACCTTACCATGATAGGGAGGCCCATGTGCTGAGCATTTGCAGTAGATTGCAGGAGGAGTCTGAGGGAGATCTGGTGACTGATCTCAGTGAGGCTCGTTTTGACACCTCAGTGGAAGGGGTAGCAGTATCCCACAGCTATCTCCTACCCAAGGTTGAGAAATTCGAGCAGTGTTACAGGAGTTTGGGACATGTTCTCTAGGAAACCAGGGTGCACCCACCTGGTGCAGCAACAGGTGGATACAGGACCTCTAAGGCCTATTAGGCATGCCCCTTATAGGGTGCCTGAAAAAGTGTCAAACAGACTCTGAGAGAGGAGATACAGGAAATGTTGGAACTAGGGTAATTCAAGAGTCCAACAGTCCCTGGGCCTCCCCAGTGGTGCTGGTGCCAAAGAAGGATGGCAGCACCAGGTTCTATGCAGACTACAGGAAATTAAATAGGCACACAGAGTCCAATGCATACCCCATGCCTAGGACAGATGAGGCCCTAGAGCAGCTGGGTGGGGCTAAGCATCTTACAACCATTTATCTTACTAAGGGTTACTGGAAGGTGCCCTTGACTCCCAGTGTTAGAGAGAGGTCAGCATTTGTGACTCCTTTTGGCTTGTATGAGTTCACTAAGATGCCCTTTGGGATAAAAAATGCCCCAGCAACTTTACAGAGGCTGGTAGATCATATCCTAACAGGAGCAGGAGGGTTTGTCCTTGCTTACCTAGATGATATCATCATCTACAGCTATTCCTGGCAAGAGCACCTTCACATATAAGGCAGGTGCTGGGCAGACTACAGAGGGCATTAAGCTGAACAAATGTCAGGTGGGTATGGCAGATGTCTCCTACCTGGGACATAGAGTGGGGAGTGGTAAGATCAGGCAAGAATCTGTCAAAGTAGAAGCCATTCAGACATGGCCTGCACCTTTTACCAAAAAGCAGGTGAGGGCATTCTTAGTGACAGCAGGGTACTGCAGAAAGTTCTTCCCCAGTTATAGTACCATAGCTGCTCCTTTCACAGACCTGACGAGGAAGAACAGGCCAGATAAGATAGTGTGAACCACAGCATGGGAGCAGGCATTCCAGAAGCTTAAAGAAGCTTTGGGAGGATCCTCTGTGTTAGCCAGTCCAGATTGCAGCAAAGAAGTTATTGTGCAGGTGGATGCTTCAAACCATGGGTGGGAGCTGCACTTAGCCAGATTTCTTCAGAGGGAGAAGAGCACTCAGTGGTGTAGCTCAGTCACAGGCTCAATCTCAAGGAGGAATGCTATGCAGTTGTAGAAAAAGAATATCTAGCCATAGTGTGGGCACTGAAGAAACTTCAGTCTTATCTGTATGAAAAAAAAAATCACTGTAGTGACAGATCACAACCCCCTAACATGGTTACACAGTGCCAGCCAGCAAAATGCCAAGTTGTTAAGATGGAGCCTAGGGTTGCAAGCATATATGTCACTGCAGCACCACAGTGGGATTAGCAATGCCAATGCAGATGGGCTCTCAAGATAAGGAATGGGGTAAGGTATACTCAGATAGACCTAACCCTCTCAAGCAACATTTCTCAAGGGTCACTTGAAAAACTAGTTAGAGTTCCCCGGGGGGGGGGGTGTGAAGATAGGTGAAGGCCCAGCCTAGTCAGATAGAATTTTGCAGATAATTCTGTCATTTGTAAATATTAATGTAAGTCACAGGCTTGTTCTCTTAAATGGAAGAAAATGCTGTTAGATGTGGGACTGCAAAAAGTAACAAAAGTGCACTCTGCTGTATGAAAGCTAAGTCAAGCATTTTATTACTGTCTTTGATGTCAAAATTTGGAGCCGAGATGTCTAGAGAAAGACATTCTGCCTATTGTTTTGAGGCCAGAGTTAATGGCTAGAATTTTCATGTATAATTTCTTTTGTTGCCCTGGCTTCCTGACCAGCTGCAAGATCAATGGGGCCGTTAAAATCTGAGTTCTGTTAGCTTGGGAACCAGAAAGAAATGATGTAATCTGAAATGAATCAGTCATACTGTGTTATCAATTTAAGGAGAGAAAGAATAAGACCATTTGAGCATTTTCTTGAGAACATCCAACATCACCAGCACTGTCTTGCTCTATATGTAAGTAGGATCTTAGACTTTAGTGTTTCTCTTAGAAATAGCTAGGAATTGGGAAGATTAGACTAGTGTTTTCTGTGATGTCAGAACTTTTCTACATTATTATTTTTAACATTTCTGAGATCTCTGAACTCTTGACTAGCACTGTGTAGTAAGAAGTATTGTCTTGTATTTTTATTATTTATTATTAACTATTTTAAACCTTTCAAATGTGGCTATTTTGTGTAGAGAGAATTTAAGATATCGGAGTACATTGCATGTATATAGTGATACTGTACCAAGTCACTCCAAGTAAGTCTTGACTGTTTAATTACAATTACCATTGCCTATTGTTTTGAGGCCAGAGTTAATGGCTAGAATTTGCATGTATAATTTATTTTATTGCCCTGGCTTCCTGACCAGCTGCAATATCAATAGAGCCATTAACCTCTGAGTTCTGTTAACCTGGGAACCAGAAAGAAATGATGCAATCTGAAATGAATCAGTGGTACTGTGTTATCAATTTAAGGAGAGAAAGAATGAGAGCATTGAGCATTTGTCTTGAGAACATCCAACATCAGCAAGACTGTCTTGCTCTATATGTAAGTAGGATCTTAGTCTTTAGTGTTTCTCTTAGAAATAACCATGAATTAGGAATATTAGTCTAAGTGTTTTTCTGTGATGTCAAAACATTTCTATGGTATTATTTTTAACATTTCTCTGTGATCTCTGAACTCTTTACTAGCACTGTGTAATAAGAAGTCGTTTATTATTTATTAACTATTTTAAATCTTTCAACTGTGGCTGTTTTGTGTAGAGACAATTTAAGCTCTAAGAGTACATTGCATGTATATAGTGATACTTTACCAAGTCACTCCAAGTAAGTCTTGACTGCTTGGTTACACTTACCATTTTGATAATAATATTGCACAGTAATAATTGGACACCCTTTAATAAGGGCCTTTGAGTAGCTAATAAATATTAGTGGGTAGTGGCAAGTGGTACTACCGTATAGTCTGGGTAAAAGGGGCACAGCTGGAGAACCTGTGACTGCCTTCCTCAGAATGCCTGTGTGGTCATATATAACTCTTACCTCAAAGTGTGTATGTGTGTTAGCTACTTGGGCAGGGACATGGAGCACTGGTTGGACAAAGAGGGTGCTGGATGTTTTATCTTGCCCACTAGGCTGAGATCTGCATCCTATAGCTGTGCCAGTGGGGAGTCTTATTGGAGACCTGGAAAGAAAGGGAGAAACCAGCCCCAGACTGACTGTGATTTCTGTGCGCTCTTAAGGGAAATTGTACTTTACTGTGTGTGCATTTATTATCCCTTCCCTATATGGATGCCCTCACTGGTGTTAGTCGTGAGGATTGAGGATCCTTGATTACTGGGCCAGTGCATGGGCATCACAGTCATGATGAGTCATTGGTCTGTCTCATAGATGAGAAGAGTCAGGCTTATGGGTCTATAAGTCCCTGCATTGTGTGATGGACCCCCATGTTCAGACAGATGAATGTTGCTGAACACTCTTCTGCCAGAACATAGGCTATCTGGAGGCTGTGTTTAAGTAGAGATCCAACTGTGAAATGTGTCTGTTAGGTTAGGTTTTAAGTCATGGTATAGACAACCTGGGATATTGTCAGGGCTCATTAAGTCTGTGTTTTTAGCATTAGAGACACAAATGACCTGCCCTCCTGAGAAAATAAACTGACTAATGTTTACATGTGTACTTTGGCTGATATCCAGTGGGGACAGGAGGGGAAAGTGTGAGACAAATTGTCAGGTAGCATATTGTCTATTTTCTCTGGGTGACTATGGCTCATGGCTTCCACAAATAACTCTACACTCAGTTGTGTGTTCCCCTTAACATTTCACCCTTATTTAAATAAATGATTCATGACAATACCTCCAAATACAACTTTGGTTATACATCACTTGCCATACAGTGGAACTGTGTCCTCCTACCTGGATCTACTTTATTCCATTAAGGCACCCCCTAACACCCTGATCCTTGGTGACTTCAACTACCCCACCATAGACTGGGTGAACTATTCCTGCACTAATGCACTCACCCAATGGTTCTTTGACTTCATCATTTCTAATGCAATAGACCAGCTCCTCTCATTCCCCACAAGGGAGATAACAGTCTGAACTTGGTTGTCACCAACATGGACAACCGCTGCACCAATTCCGTAGTATGTTCTTCCCTAGTGAGATCAGATCATTGGTTTGTCTCATTCAAAATTTCTACCCCCCACCAGCCATAACCAGGCTAAAAAGCTTCTCAAAAGCTGACTACAACCTCCTAAGGCAGAGTATCAGTAGGTTCACACCAGCACCCCCCTCAGAGGATGCAGGCAACTATGCTGAACAGTATACAAATGCAGTATACAAGCACCTGTACAACTGCAAAGTTTTCCTTACCACCGTGGAAACTTCTTGGGTCGAAGTCAAGATTGCTATCTACCTGTGTTCCCAGATCTCACAACACTGGATTGGAGCCTGGGGGAGATTTGTTGTCAATACTGTAATTAGCAGGGAATTCCATTTTGCCAAAGGCAATAATAATGACAATTTTTTGCATTTAGTTGTAGACTGTGTCTTTGTCACCAGTCATTTGTCTGTGTTAGCCCATATTGTAAGATGTTAACATCTTTGCTGGACTCAGTGATTGCACCTAATTTGCAAGCATTAGCAAACTTGGTAAGCCAAAGGCCATCCACTGTAGCCTGGACTTCCAAAAAAATAGATTCTGAACAGTAAAGGCCCCAGCAGATCTCTGTGGTATGCCACTGGTAATAGGTCTACTGGCAGAGGTTTAGTCACCAATTTTGACATTATTTGTTCTGTTGGTGAGCCAACTGGCTATCCATCTAGTGATATCAGTGTTAATCCCCAGCTGAGAGAGTTTCTCAGTGATACCTGAGTGAGGATTGTTTCAGAAGCCTTGACCAGGTCAAGATAGGTGGGGTGCACTGTCTTATCTTCTTCCAGGTCTTTGGTGACTTTAGCGAAGAAGTCATCTAGGTTTAATAAACATGAGCTACCCTTAACAAAGCCAAATTGATTTGGGTATAGAGTTTGAAGGTCACCTATCTCCTTGTTGATAATGTCCATGATGACTCTTTTCCCGGCCTTGCAGATGAGACAGTTTATAATTATCTGTCTGTAGTTCACAGGGTTGGTCAATGGCCCCACTTTGTGCAAGGGGGTTACTGTTGCTGTATTCCACTTTTCTGGAACAAAGGCAGTTCTCAGACTTTAGTTAAAGAGGATGATAAGCAGGTCTGCTAGGTTTTGTTTTAGATTGCTTAGGAACCAACCTGGGATGTTATCTTGTACCACTGAGGCCATGTTTTTAGCCTTGGACAGCATAACATGACCTGATCTCTATAGATACTTGACAGAGGACTGATGTCAGGTATGCCTTGGGGTGTGGCCTGAGGGGACAAGGGTTGAAGTTTTCACCAAATCTGTCAGCTAGCAGGTTGGCAATTTTCTCCAGTGCGGATTCACGTTTGGAGTCCTAGTGTTAAGCAGTAGAACCTTGAGTTTATCTGAAGTGGATTTTTTACATTGGAATTTATGTTGCTTTGACATTGCCTAAAAATGGCACTATGGGGGAGGCAAGTGCCATTGCCAATACCCGACATCCTAGAGGACACAGGTGCAGACCATCTCTGGCAATGCAGCGTGGTCTGCAACCATCTCATTCCAGGCTGAGAGATACTGGATCCCCCTAGACTGAAACCAGAAGCTAAGACAATTGTTAATGTTGATCATTCCTTGTTTATATTGTAGCATCATCCCAGGTGATGGTACATTCTACATATACATTCATTGTGCTGTTCATACTGTATCACATTGATATGTGATTAATGTTCATGCTGCCACTGTCTTCATTGACATTGCCCTCATCTGCTGTACATTACCATGTTTCACCTGTCCTCTTTCCCTGTGTTCATTCCTACAAGTCATCTGTGTGTTCCTATTCATTGCACACACTTCCCTTGACTAATTATTTATAATGCAGGTTGTGTACCCTTACTGATCATTTACACTACGTTTTGTTCAGTATGCCTGAAACAGGTTTCCACAATACTCTGCACTGTATACATTGTCATGCAATGTGTTGGAAATATATACATTGCTGTATTAATAACCCTGGTAATCACTGTGGAATTTCACGCAAACACGTTGGCCTAGTCTGTCCATAAGTAAACACGTTTACATGCCTGCTGCTGGCCATGCTGCTTTACATGGTTTCCTGGCTGGAAGCACTGTTGCTAGGCACAAAACCATGTTTACTTAAGTTTAAACATATTGTGCAGCATGAATATGTAATTTGTGCTGCTGCTCACTGCGCAAACACATAATCTGCATGTAATCTTCATGGTAAGCTTACACGGAGTTTAGTGAATCCCCAGTAGTGTTTATTTTGTGGGGAGGAAGAGACAACAGAGCATGTTTTTTTATTTTTATTTTTTATTGTAATGTATAAGCGTGGTGAAACCTTGGAAAAAGTTATGTGATGAAAACTATTTTGAGAATACAAATGACAAATAATATAGATATGATTTTGTATGGATATTATAAAAATTAGATCAAAGAATATGTGAGATGGCTACATAATTTATTTTTAGTTTGTTTGTTTGTGTCTTTCGGCTTTTCCCGGTTAGGGGTCGCCACAGCGGAACTCCGGTCCGCTAATGATTGGCAGTAGAGTTTTACGTGCTGGCTTGCTGGGCCTAACACACAACCTTCAATGAAGGAACGCCCATTCACGCATGTCACCACACAGAAGACGCTCTAACTGAGAATCGAATGGGCAACGTCTAACTGTGAGGCGACAACGCTACCGCAGCACCACCACCACAGTACATAATTTATTTTTAGTAATATGGATTATTTGTAATGAAAGAATGAATAAAAATAAATGAATGATAAAATAGAAAATAATTTAGTTGATGCAAAAAAAAATACAGAACAAAAGAAGGAAAAAGCAGATGGTATTTATAGATTTTGAGCAAGTCATGCAGCCAAATAATACACTCGAGTCAGAGAACACATAAAAAGAGGATGGTTTATCCAGATAATTTTGCAAAATTCTCAATGAAGATTTAGTGCCATTATTAAAAGGCATCCATAAGAATACAATACTGGTCGATTGTGTATAAAGGAATGTCTGATGCTAGCAAGACTGCTTCGGAACACACAATGATCCTCCAGGGAAAGCAGGATCATGGCCCACATCTATTACCTGAATTTAAGTTAACTTAGACACAAAGATTTTCACCGATAGTTGGAAAGCATCTTTCCACAGGGGTCTTATATATGTAGACAGTGTTCTTAATGTGAGGTCATGGTCTGATTGCATAAAGCATGCACATCTCAGTCAAGGATATAAATTCTGAATTTTCACTAACAATCGTTTTATTAGCCTGAGTAAAATCCTTCTGCTTAGTAGACAGAGCCTATTTGTGGAAAGCTGTGAGCCTAAGGGATTCAGTCAGCTTCTATGGCTTGTGCAAATGCCAGGTGAATTATTGCTACATCTAGAATTTATGTCAGCAGATAGTAGGCTCCCACATAAAGTTAGAGCAATACTAAACAGGTGTACGTTCTCTTACTACTTCTGTTTATTTTTGCAACGAAAAGTCTACCCTGGTTTGGTTGCTTACCTTGAACAATCATACAGAAGAGAATTGGTAAGAAAAATCCAAACTGGATGGGGTCAAGTGCTTTGAGATTGCTTATGTCCTTGTTTATGAGAGCCATAAAAATACACTTCATGGCTTTACAGACCAGACTTGTCAAGCTAATAGGGCAATACTTTCCAGGGTCAGTAGTGGCACCACATTTATGCAATGCAATGATAATGGCAGTTCTCCACTCTGCTAAAATGAACCCTGCACTTAGGCTGTGGTTAAATAGGTTGCTCAGTGGTGAAGCTAGTTCTTGCTGGAGATGGTGCAGAACACAGCCTGGGATACTATCAGGTCCCATGGAAGCTGTGTTATTTGCCTTGGATAGGGCCTTTACCACATGATCTACAGAAATATGAGGTATGGGACAAGTATCCGGGATGTGAAAAGGGCCTTTGGAGGGGGGCAGGGGGGTGACGTTTTCCCTGAACCTATCTGGTAGCAGGTTGACTAAGTCAACAGGATCAGTGTAAGTGATACTGTTAAGTATTAATTCAGAACAAACCTTGGCCTTGCCATGGAGGTTTCTGATGTAACTAAAGAAGACTTTGTGGTTTCCTTTTGTTTCAGAGGCTAGTTTTGATTCATAATTGGGTTTGGAGGTTTTTACTAATGATCTAATCTGCCTGTTGAGGCTAATGAGGGAGTTTTTTCAATTTGGAATTTGGTCCTTTTTACCCCTGGATAACAATTTCATCCTTTTGTTGTAAAGCCTGTTTTGAGAGGATGTTCACCAAACAGGTTTAGTTTGCCTAGAGGAGCAGGTTTTAGTTCTGTTGGGTATGGCTGTGTCCATGCAGTTGTATAGGTGCTTATATACTGCATTGGAGTACTGTTCTGCATAGTTGTCTGCATCCTTTGAGGGGGGCAGTGGTGTGAAGATGCTGATAACCTCCCTTAGGAGGTTATAGTCAGCTTTTGAAATTTTTTTTTAGCTTGATTATGGCTGAGGGGGGGTTGGGTGGGACAGAAAATTCAAATGAGACAATCCAAAGAGCTTATCTCACCTGGGATGAACATACTATGGGAGTGGTGCAGTGGTCACCCATGTTGGTGAGATTCTAGTCCAGAATGTTATCTCCCCTTGTGGTTGATGAGATGAGCTGGTCTAGTGTGTTAGAATTGATGATGTCAAGGAATCATTGAGTGAGTGCATTATTGCAGGAATAGTTCACCCAGTCTGTTGTGCGGTAGTTGAAGTCACTGAAGATCAGGGTGTTGGGAGGTACCTTGATGGAGTTGTGTAGATACAGGTAAGAGGAGTGGGTGTCCTGTGTCATGGAGGGGGGCCTATAGCTGGATATAACTTGGATGAGTGTCTTGCCAACCATCTGTTGTACCTGAAGTAGTTCCAGTATGGCATTAGGCAAACCAGTCTGGAGGTGTGCCTCTCCTTAATGAAGACAGAGACTCCACCACCCTTAGTCTTCCCAACCTCATTTTAGGGTTGGAATGTGTGGAAAGAGGTATATCCTGATAAGACAGGGTTGCTCACTGTAGCCCTGAACCAACAAATGCTGTTAACATACTGCAAGAGGATCTCACAGCAACTAATGACTGGTGCCAAAGTCATAGCCTCAATCTAAATGCATAAAAATGCATCATCATACCATTCAGCAAAAACATGGCCCCCACTGATTACCATATCAACGGCAACACCTAAGCACACAACCTGTGGTGAGAGACCTGGGTACTCAGGTTGATAGCAATCTCACATTTGACCATCATATAGCGGCAGTGGTCAGAAAAGCCTTTTACATGGTTCATCTCATAAGTCAAGAGATTGCATCCAGAACAAAGAAGGTTATTACCTCTCTATACTCCTCCCACATTAGACCAATAATTGAGTATAACACCCAATTTGGTATGTACCTCTCGAAACATCTGCACCAACTTGAAAGGCCACAGAAATATCTCACAAAGAAAATCCATGGCCTCCAAAACCTTTCCTATGCGGACAGACTCAAATCACTGTCACTCTATTCGGTATTGTACAGATTGCTCAAAGGTGATCTGTGTCTCACCTACAGGGCAATCTTGGATCCTGCCCTACTAGAGATGCTTCATATCCAGAAGCCTGACCTCTCATGCATTACCCACTCAAAAAACCTGAATCTAATATGCGACATCAACAAAACCTGCTGGAGAGACAGGTTTGTCTCCCAGAGGCTGCCCTGTCTCTGGAATAGACTTCACATACACATCAAACAGAATACCTCATTGACCCTCTTCAAATGCAACCTTGATGAGTGGATGGGAAAACACAAATTTGTCCCAGGAGTTCCACCTATGTCCCTCAGTGACAGTGGTGACAGGTGATGACTGAGGTTTCTTTTTGAGGATAAACTCTTGGCTAGACATGTAAGGGCCCCAGGGCCATTAGCCTAGTAACCTCCTATGATCCTATAATCCAAAGAATGTAATGAAGTTCTATTTATATATTTTTCCTTTCTTTCTTTCTTTTCTTTCTTTTCTTTCTTTCTTTCTTTCTTTCTTTCTTTCTTTCATTCTTTTTTTCTTTCTGTTTCTGACAAATGCATTGAGCTTTCTCTAACCTATTATGGAATGTAATGGAGGTTGACAACTCTCAGTAAAGATCTGAAGAGGTCTTAAAATGAATGCAGGTAATTCAATGCTACATTCCTTGAATGAAGGGGTATAGATTTTGAAGAGAAACATGACTAGAAGGACCTATCACAGAGTTCTAGAATGTACAAGGCAACTGGGCCATGTGGCCATTTATGCTGTGTCAGTTCCCACCCTTAGACCTTTTTCAAGAAGTGATAGGACAGGGTGGATTTATGAATTCCCATCTAATTTCATCTTAAAGAAAGATAGTGTATCACACTGCTTGATCTGGAAAGGAAGCTTTTCTTAGACAAAGAGGTAGTCACTCAGTCTCTACACTATGATTTGATGATTTGCTGAAACAGTTTCAGATCTCTGGTTCTGCTGTTCAGAGGGCTGCTTGATTTGTAGAGAAATAAGAGTTCTTGAACTGATAGATTACTAGCTTCCCAGTAAGTAAGGCACAGATTGTCCCTAAGTAGTCTGTAGGACAGCAAATACAGTGACATGGAATCCAGCTGGTCTTGGCAGATCAGGTCCTTTTTTCCCCATGATCATTTTTGTCAGTAACCTTTGGGGTCTAACATCATGATATGGTTTGCAAGATACATCCCGAAGGAGACATTTCATTTTACAATAGACCTGATCGGTGCAGAATATAGAAGGGTAAGGACTTCTTTGCATTTCACCATGTACTTGTGATTCTTAAAAAATGGATAAGCCATAGATCTCCATGACAAGGAGCAAATGGGTCCATTGCATGTTAAGTAGGTGTAAATCTGATGATCACTGAGTGAACTAGCCAAAAATAGCTCAACAATAAATTTAGTCACAATGCCTGGAGGTGATACAAACATAGATAAATAGATCGGTATCCAGCTCGTCTGTGAAAGTGATTCAGAGTCTGCAATACCTGCTGATGAGCAATTTCATACAGGATTTCAAATTGCAGAGTTGGCCCTTAGGATTATAGTAGACACATCAGATTGCCTGCTAAATGCAAATATATATATATATATGTGTGTGTGTGTATATATATATATATATATATATATATATATATATATATATATATATATATATATATATTCTTTGAGGGAGAATACTATCAGCAGATCAGAGGTGTAGCAATGGGGGCAGCATGTGGCCCTGTCTATGCCAATATAGTACTTTTGGGAAGGGAATCTCACTATCTATTCAACAGCCCTTACTGGGACAAAATACAATTATATTCCAGATTTTTGGATGATATTTTTGTCTTATGGAAGGGTATGGAAGATGAGATTTCTGATTTTATGAAGTATATAAGTGAAACAACTGACTTCTTAGAGTTTACTTTCAACTATGATTTCACTAGTATCAATTATTTGGATGTACAAATTATTAAGGATATAGCTGGATTTCGATCACATATATATAGGAAACTAACATTTTGAAATATATATTTACATTATGGGAATAATCACCCTCCTGCACAAAAAAGGAGTATAGTGAAGGGACAGGCAGTGAGGGTTGCAAGGATGACTTCCCATCATGATGATTTAGAAGGTGAGCTAAATAAAATATAGTGAATGTTTGAAGAGAGAGGGTATCCCAAATAGTTAGTTGAAGAAATTGTTTCAGAAGTACAACACAAGTGGGGTACTGATTACCTTCCATTATTAGGGGTAGGATTACAAAATAACAACTTGGAAATCAGTAAGGTGAATGATAATTATAAGAGAGCTTGTGTACTAGAATACAATTCCACAACTAAGGAATTAAGGGAGATAATTAAAAAGAATTGGACAATTTTCAAAACCAATCAAGAAATATATAAGAAGTTAGGGTCCTAAATTTGTCAACAAGACAGAGCACAATATTAATAGCCTCCTAGAATGTAACCTAGAACCCAGAATGGCAAAATAGGAAGGGTACTAGACCCTGTGGAATGTGCAAGCAATGTTGTTACATACACAAAGATAAATCTGTAGTCCTGACAAACAGGATGAAAAGTAAGGTAATATTTGTAAATGGGAATTGTATGAGCAAAGGTGTTGTGTACATAGCTGTGTGCAATTCCTGCAAAGCATTCTATTTAGGAAAAACAGAGCGGGCATTCAAAAATAGGATGTATGAGCACATTAACAATATTAAAAATAAAAAAAACAACAAGTGCCCTATATAAACATTCTGCAGTTTGTCCCTCTTTCATCAAATTTTCATTTGGAATTGTAGACCAGGTGAAATTAAATCCTGGGGGGGGGGGGGCTGGAAGAACGTATTAAAGAAAAAAGAAACACAATGGCAATTTAGAACAGCAGCAATGTTTCCCCCTGGTTTAAATGAAGGCATTTCCATTATCTCAGTTTTACAGGAAAGAATAAATAAGAAATAAATTATACACTTATAATAAGTGATGCTTTTTGAATTTACATCTTAGGTTTTTTAAATAGAATATGTTTTTTAGTGGTGAACTGGTTACAGTTTTTGTGTAGAACACAATTGACAATGTTGCTCTAAGAGCAAATAAGTAATGCAGTGGTGGTTGTTTAATTAATTAATTGTTTTATGTCTGTGACTGATCATTGATTTTTATTTAATGACGCATTATGTGACTTGTAATGTATTCTGATGAAGGCTACACTGTGCATAGCTGAAAGTGCTTATTAAACTTGTCTTATAGAAAATCAACCCATTTTGGATTACAGCCTGGATATTCTTGTGTCATTAGTTATATTTCTTTTTTTGGGTGTTTTTAGACTTTGGTAATGTTTAAAATGTGTCCCTGGTTTTTGACCTTTTACCCCCCCCCACAAAAAAATGAAATTGAAAATAAGAGAAAGAAGCTGTGCAAGATGCCTGTGGCTTACACTACTGTCATTCTATTTATAGTGTGGGTGTGGAAGTAGACTTTTATGATATAAATGTTCTGAATTGGGCAGTCTTGTCATTATTGGTTCATAAATTTTGTTTCATTGCCTACAGTACAGCCTACTGGAAAATGTTCAAACAATAAATTTAAAATGTGCTCTGTCTAACAAGTGTGCTGTATTATA